>NC_092354.1:10384173-10684173 GCF_963676685.1 Mytilus edulis
GAATGTGGTTACTTCTGGTCATCCTACACATATATTGACTATGGTTACCTCTGGTCACCCTACACATATTTTGAAAATGGTTACCTCTGGTCACCCACACAGAAATTGGCTATGGTTACCTCTGGTCATCCTAAACAGATATTGAAAATGGTCAACCTTCAATCAATTGCCTTATGTTACCTTTGATCACAATTCATAAAAAATAAATTTTGGTTAGCATCGGTTATCTTGGTTCACACTTTTTGCGCTTCTTTAATAATTACTATAGTAACTTTTGGTCGCTGTACACATATATTTAATTATGTTGCCATTGTCAACAAATACATATAGCAATTGGCTTTTTTGGAATGTGGTTACCTCGGATCACCATACACATAAAAAAAATTATTTATCTTTAGACACCATGCATAAATATTGAATTTAGGTACTAGTACCTTTATTAACTCTACTTTGATGTTTAATTTGGTAATCTCTGGTCACACTACCAAGATATTGAATGTGGTTACCTCTGGTCACCCTACAAAGATATTGAATATGGTTACCTCTGGTCACCCTACACATATATTGAATAAGGTTACCTATGGTCACCTTACACACATATTGAATAAGGTTCCCTCTGGCCACCTTACAAAGATATTGCATATGGTTATCTTTGGTCACCTTTAAAGATATTGAATATAGTTACCTCTGGTCACCCTAAACAGATATTGACTATGGTTACCTCTGGTCACACTACATATATTTTAAACATGGTAACCTCTGGTCACCCACACAGATATTGGTTATGGTTACCTCTGGTCATCCTACACATATATTGAAAATGGTTACCTTTGGTCACCTTACAATAAATTGGCTTATGTTACTTATGGGTTACAATTCATAAATAATGAATATCTTTGGTCAACTTAAAAGATATTGAATGTGGTTACCTCTGGTCACCCTACACATATATTAAATATGTTTAACTCCGGTCCCCCTACACAGATTGCGAATTCGGTAACCCTTTCATATTATTGAATGAGATTACCTCCGGTCATCGTATACATATATTAACTTAGGTAACCTCTGGTCACCCTTTACAGATTTGGAATGTGGTTACCTTTGGTCAACATACACAGATATTAATTTTAGTAACCTCCGATCACCCTTTAAAATATTGCCTTAGGTAACCTCTGGTCACAATGCATAATTAATGAATCTTCATTGGAATCGGTTATCTCGTATCACACTATACAGATGTTAAATTTGGTTAACACTTCCAGTAACATTTTACACAGTAAATGAACGTTGGTGTTTTCTGGTCAAATTATACAGATGTACTGTTGACATTGGTTCTGTACATGTCAGTACTGGTATTGATCTATGATATTGCTACAAAAATTGATTAAATTTTTATATTTCCTCATTTGTTTTAGAATTCACCAGAATGATGCTGTAGCTGAACACGAGCTATGCACACAAATACTGAAGGAGGAGATAATTTTCTACCAAGAACTGAAAGAGTAATTATTCTTATATATAATAATGTACTTTTGTAAATTTTAATGACTGATATAAGCATAATGCTGATAAAGAGTAATTCAGAAATTACTTATTGGTACCCTGTTTTATTCTTCAGACATGGCTGGATTGCCTTATGTTTAAATGACATATTTTTTACAGTACTCGTCTATCCAATTTCGTATATGTTTTTGTCCGTAAAATGATTCAATGAGAGCTGTACAGATGAGTTTTCTGTAGACTGAACGTATATCTGACTTCTTATAATAGATTGTTTGTATTTTTTTTTATCCTTTTGGTTGTTTTTAGTGCTACACTTGTTCACAAGTCATATATTTTGTCAATATATTTTACATTTTTGTCTTTTTCGGTTTTAATTGAGGTTATTTAATATGAGTACAATGTAGCTAGTTTGTCGTTTTCTCTTCCATTAAATGAACATGATTTCAACATAAAATATATAATTCATACTCATACTTCTGGACTTTAAATATGTCACATTTACATTGTAGGGGAGTACAGCCATTAATAATTATTTACCAGACTGAAGCACAAAGAAACAGAATGATGAAACTAGCAGAAAATGTGGTGTTTTTAGATGCTACATATGAAGGTATATACTTATATATAATCATGGAAATTTCAATTTAAAATATTGATACGTTTAAAAAAATTGAACTGTGTGACAGTAAACTTACAAAATAATGTGTAAGGATTAACTGCCTATGGTTATTCATTCTATGCTGTTGTTGCAAGAGATGAACAGCAAGGCCGGGGCACTCCTCTTTCGTACTGTATCTCGTAAGTTGATACTGGTGAAGTTGTCAAAATATTTCTGAGATCTCTGAAGACTACGGCTGAAAACCATGGATTTGATTTCTGACCAAGGTTTGTGAGTATCAATGTTGACAATATTTCGAATTCAATATCATTGCTTATTAACACTTTTCATTTTCGTCTTATTTTTTGTTTACAATTAGTTACATTATTCGGAGTCAACACCAAATCTGATATGGATATAAAAGATAAATAAAGGCCATTCAATTATACTTTTTAATTAATTTGTCTGTAAAAAATACAGGTTAAACTATGACATTATTCACATATTCTTGCTGTGAAAGTTATTCGACAATTGAACAATAGACAATGCTATGAAAGATTCATTTAAAGAAACATTTTTTTCCTGCATATCAAAATTAATACAATTAAGGTCAACACAAATTTCAGTTGAATTTTGGCAAAGAATATAAATATTTTTGCATGATAATATTTATCTCATGGACTAATGAAACTTACAAAAACATCAATTTCCTTAAAAACGTTTGAGAGTGATCTATGGGAAGGCCATAAAACCAAAGCATGTAAGATTAATTCATAGTCAGGTTTACATATAACATAATAATTAAAGCTTTGTTGGGCTTGTTTCCAAACTTTTCATACACTAATTGGGAATCTAATTGATATAAAAAAAATAAGAATTTACAGTTATTTACAAATTAACAAATAGAATAAAACCAATATGAGATAAAGATACAAATTGTTGATACTGCAGTGTTATATTTTGTTTACTAGATCTTTTACGCGCGTCTGGCGTATACAATTATAATCATGGTACTTTTGATAACTATTTACACCACTGGGTCGATGCCACTGCTGGTGGACGTTTCGTCCCCGAGGGTATCACCAGCCCAGTAGTCAGCACTTCGGTGTTGACATGAATATCAATTATATGGTCATTTTTTATAAATTTTCTGTTACAAAACTTTGAATTTTTCGAAAAACTAAGGATTTTCTTACCCCAGGAGTAGATTACCTTAGCCGTATTTGGCACAACTTTTTGGAATTTTGGGTCCTCAATGCTCTTCAACTTTGTATTTGTTTGGCATTTTAACTATTTTGATCTGAGCGTCACTGATGAATCTTATGTAGACCGAACGCGCGTCTGGCGTATAAAATTATAATCCTGGTACTTTTGATAACTATTTATGGTAGACAGAGATACCAAAAAAATCAGCGTAATTAATGAAGTATTCCCAAACAGCCCCGTTTTACTTTGCTGGTTTCATGTTTTACAGGTATTATATCATTCAATATATGTATCATACATTTTACCTTATTCTTAATGGGAAAATACGTTATTAAATGGGAGTTATTCTGTGAAATTTCACTCTATTGAATCAATAGGTATTAAATGCATTGGATTTAACATTTTATATCTTGTTTTGTTGATAAGCCTGAGGTCAGTTTTGATTTAATAAATCAACTCTTTCGCATTAATACTTTCATAGATCAAATATTATCTTGTTGATCATGATATATGCAAGACAATATTTAATTATTATTATCAAGAAATCTTTAAGACATGAACTAAATATAAATGATTTGGTTTACAGGCTGTGTACAGATTTTTGAATAAAAAAGAATCTGGTGTATCAGGACCCATGCACGCACAAACCAGAAAAAAAAGTTATGGACTATATCAGAACTATGAAAATATGTACCAAGGTAGTCAAACGTGCTAGTTAAGACAAATAAAATATAATGAACCTATGATACCACAGTGAAATAGAATAATTTTTAAATTGGTCAATAATTTTGAGTTGGTCCTGACAAATTCAAATAATGTATTCGAATATTAAATATATACTAGGTGAATGTTCTGATATTTTTTTTTTAAACAGTCTAATATGTAGAGGATGTGAAACATTGTTTTTAAAAATTAATCACGAGTTTGTTGCCTCACAATGACACACGATTGGTTATTGATATGTTAATATTATAAGAAAAATCCCTGTAGAAATGAGACATCAGTGGGATCTTTTTCTCTTTTTCCAATACTGTAATTGTTTTAATATCAAAAAGTAAAAACACAAAAATACTGAACTCAGAGGAAAATTCCAAAAGGAAAATCCAAAATCAAAAGGCAAAATCAAAAGTCCAAACACATCAAACGAATGGATAACAACTGTCATATTCCTGACTTGGTACAGGCATTTTCTAATGTAGAAAATGGGGGATTGAACCTGGTTTTATAGCTAGCTAAACCTCTCACTTGTATGACAGTCACATCAAATTCCATTACATTGTCAACGATGCATGAACAAAACAAACATACTCAAACAGTAAAAATGTCAAAAATAGGGGTACAGCAGTCAATATTGTGTTATCATCTTAATATCACTAAAAAACAACAAATGAAACGAAGAAGTACAATAAGGCAAAAAGACGATAAATCATACCAACAAGATTTTTCAAAATGAGTCAATTAAAACGTAAAATTTATTATAAAAAAAAATACAATCAATGAATTTTGGTTGATAAAAGATAAAAAGAACCCACTAAAACATATAGCAATGAATCTCTATTGAATTATATCAGTAAAATAATTTAAAAAGTACAAAGAGTTGCTTGATGCGATTTAAAGATCTTACCTTTAATTGTACAATGCTTATGAGTACATGCGTGTTTAATCTATAAATTCTGTTTCTTTAGTCAAAAGAAATGTGTCAATATAATTTTTCATCAACAAAAAGATTTTTCTCAAAAAGTTCAAATGTTGCAAGAGAAGATGCCTTCCAAATAAATAACAGACTACTTGTTAGACAACTGGTGTACTGACAAATGGTGATGTCGATGGGCCAACTATGGAAGACATTTTTTTCATTACGATCAAGATAAACAATAACTTAGTTGAAAGGTTATTAATATATTTTATTACTATACACCTTATATATTACAAGATCGAAATTTTAAGCATCATCTAATTATTATCTATTTGATAATAGTAACTAAGTCTATTTTATTTTGGGGAAAAATTTTCTGAACTGTCTCTGTTTTTATGACCTGAAGTATAAAAAAGTGTTACACTTTGTCTAAAACCTACTTCTTCGTGGGTAACCAAAGACTTAAAATGATATAAACTATACAATTTTTTAACTATACGGGGAGATTATTGCCGTTCTTTCATGATAGGGTTGTGCAAATTTAATACAAATATCATAATCGTCAATGCAAGTCGATAATTACATAAAAGCAGACAAAATGAAAAATGTAGTCTAGCAAAACCTGATGTGAATGAAAACATTAAAACAAAAAATATAACGCTACTTATAACATTCAAATGTATACACATTAAAATTGTATGTACTTTCTATTTGTACATTCAAACATAAAGCATAAATTCAAAGTCATTAACATATTGTCATTTTCAGGTTTTTCCTGGGCACGAAATACTATTTCCTTGGTGGGTATGCCAATAGCAGAGTAGAGGACTTTATATTCCTACTCCATGGAAATGTAACTATGTTTTATGAGTTAGTAAGTTTAAATTTGTCACAATCCTGTTCTTCTTATCGTTCACTTGAATCGTCTGAAATTAGAAGGATCATTTCAATTTAAGATGCAATAACATTGAATATTAAATACTATGAATTCATTTTTTTTTAAGAAATAATTTATTAATAGATCTTTGAATTATGTTTTCATAATCAAAAACAAATTAAAAAAAACATCGTAATTTTAGCTATCTAGACGAACTCGCGAAGATTGCTGGCCTGAAAAATATGGGAGGACAGAGGGAAGACAAAAGTAAATTGACAGCAGAGAATATGCTCAAGGCAGAACTCGACCGACTGTGCAATGGACTTCATCCACAGAATGCACTGTTTCATCACAGACAGCATTTAGGACGATTTATAATGTGGACATTGTCAATGTAGTGTGCAATTGTCCAGCTGCAACAACAAGAGGTAAGTTTTTTTTCATTATCTTAAGTCAGTTCAACAATGTTTAAAAGTACACCATCAAGTATGAATTGTTGAAATCAAGATTATCAATTTCGGGTGCCGTATATGGTCCCGGAAATGCTTAGCCTTTTGGAGCACCTAATATTACTTCAGGTTTTTAGTGGAATTCGTGTTGTTTATTATTTTATTTTTTTACTGTTGTTGTAAATGTCTTTTGGGTTTAGAGTCTCCTCGGTTTTGATTGTTTTTGTCTTCCAACAAGGCGTTAATAACCGTCATCAGGTTGTACAAGTGCAAATACTCATTTGCCTCATCAAATTTTCTAAAACAATGCGATCCAATTTAAGAAAATCTTTACTGAATGTTCATTAGTGGTTTTGTTTAATGTTTCTACAGTTGAAAGTAAACCATAAAGGTACAATGCAGTTAGATATGTTCCATTCTCTACTATTTTTCAGGAATGTGTAAGCATGTTCATTTAGCTGAATTTATTGCTTCTTAAGGAACATCGACCTCACTGTAGAGCACAGATCAGAAGCAATAGATGTATTTAATGCAGAACAATATTTTTTATGACAGAGATAACAATCAGGTAGAGGTTTTGTCCAGATTGGGAAATGTATCAGTTGTTAATTTGACCTCATTCATATGTACATGTTTTGCCAATAGCCATGGTATACATTGTGTTTGTGTGATGGTAGCAAAAATGGTAGTTCCATCACCTGACATAGAGTCTACCGCAATTGATGAAACAAGACAACAATTAAAGGAAGACAAAGAAACAACCGACCAGGCTATTAAAAGAAAAATTGAGGAAATCAATATATATGTAAACAATAAAAATTTCCTAACAATTGACGTGATAAAATAAGACTATTTTACAAGCACTCACAACGGCATTACATATTTGTAAGACAACCAACTTTTCCAAAACAACAAGAAAGCGAAAGCAACAACCGCTGTTTCCAAGCAGAAAATCCAAAAGTTAAAAAACTGATCATGACTATTTAAGAAAGCCGAAAGTGTGTTCTGAAAAAACGGAGGCGTAAAGTTAATGATGATGGCAGTTTCAAATCTACCCACAGAAAGAAAGGATCCATTCGTAAACCATTTCAATGAAAAAAATAATGAAATGTTATACTGATTTAGAAGAACTGCTTTTTCTTGATATTCATTCAAAAATTGGTATGTTACATTGATGCATAAAGGATTTAAAAGTAGGACATATACAGTTTGCTCCTGATATGTTTTGCAAAGATCCTGATGTTACCAAATGTTTATAATTTAATATAACAAATGCCTATTTCTAATGAAGATTTTGTCAAGCAGATAAATTGAATACATTGGACTAGGTCTGTTTGCTGTCTCAAGAAGGTAATATGTTTTATGCAAATGATCAAATATGTTTTAAGTTAAGATAATACGTGTGGTGCGTCTAATAAATTATTACCTGGCAGCATTGTCTGTGTTGTCTTCCAAAAGGCATTAAAAACGTTCCCATGCATTGCCTTGTTAACATTTGTTTTATTTAGTTCGCCTATAACATGGCCAATAATTTCTCTGCAAATATAAGTTAAGACAGCAATTTTATAATTACAGGACATTTCTTTACCTACATGATTTTATATAAAGACACCATTTTAATTCTTCTAGTTTTAATAAGAATCATTTAATCTAAACAAAGAAAAGACTTTACAAGAATGCATTTTATTTTATTGGCTTAAATATTCTTTTTAAAAGGTCAAATTAAATAGTAATTTGTACATCAATAATGATAAGTCAATTGTTCTACCTAGCTTTCCGATAAAAATGTAGTGTGGATTAGTTTATGACCAGTAAGAAGTAGATTGTATATGATTTTATAGTTAGTAATCTAACGATGCTATTAATTCTAAAATGATTGATTACATGTCAGTTTGCTTTGATAAGTTTATTATTTAGTACATAGAGAAATATGAAACTTGCACAACCTTGAGTTGTTTTTACGTTTTGGTCGGGTTGTTGTCTCTTTGGCATACTCCCCGTGTCCATAGAGTATATATTCAAACAGAATCTATTTTTGAACAGCTGGTAGTATATTTGTAGATATAGGAAGATGTGGTGTGAGTGCCAATGAGACAACTCTCCATACAAATAACAATTTAAAAAGTAAACCATTATAGGTTAAAGTACGGCCTTCAACACGGAGCCTTAGCTCACACCGAACAACAAGCTATAAAGGGCCCCAAAATTACTAGTGTAAAACCATTCAAACGGGAAAACCAACGGTCTAATCTATATAAACAAAACGAGAAACGAGAAACACGTATATATTACATAAACAAACGACAACTACTGTACATCAGATTCCTGACTTAGGACAGGTGCAAACATTTGCAGCGGGATTAAACGTTTTAATGGATCCAAACCTTCTCCCTTTTTCTGAAACAATAGCATAACATCACAACAAAGAAAAACATACGATAAAATATCAATTGGCAGACTTAACTCAATCAAAAAACGTATGATTAAACAATGAACGAATAAATTTGATCTGCGATATCTGAATACAAATGCACAGTTAATTAAATATTAGAGACAAACATTCATGACCAAAAAGCTAACAAACAAATTCAAAAACAGGACATGACTGAGAAATATTTAACCAATCAATGTTCACTTTAGAAAAAAACCGTTTTTTTTATAATCTTGAAGTTTATACAAATGTTGTAAGAATAAGTGAAGATATTACAAATAATCAAAGCTGGTGTACAGACAAGATCCGTATAAATAAAAAATGACAAAAAAGCATTATAAACAGTATCAACAGGTCGAATTAACAAGAAAATACGATTTGAGAGTACTCGCAGTTACTGACAGCTAGTTAAAAGCCAAAACCAATTAATAATAAAAAAATCATGCATCAGAGACTAAAATCGACTAAAACACATCACAGGGATTTAGTATTTTAACGTCATTAATAGTCAAAGAAGACATGACTAGTGCAATGCCAAAAATAAATGTATCGACAGGTAGTAGTATAGTGAAGAGCGACTTCTATAGAAATAAAAGTTAACGTGTCTGTGTCTCTATACATCTCGCCTCAAAAGATAATGAAATTTAGTTATGTTTTAATTTGCTAGTGACAATATCAATATTAGTGCCAATGTGAACTATATTCAGAGATCTTATTACAATATCGGTACGATAACCCTTACTTATAAGTTTGTTTAAAGGTTCGATGAGTTTACAAGGATCACATAGTGATTTCCTCGCTTTAAGTACAATATTACCATAAAATTTAGGATGTGAAATACCATTTTTAATAAGCTTTCTACAGGTATAGCCAAATTTACTAATCAAATCTTTGTATCTATGAAAGAATTTAGTAAAAGTTTTAAGTAATTTATGGTATCGAAATCCCTGACACAACAATTTACCAGTGATGCATTGATTACGTTCGTTAAAATCTATGACATCAGAACACACACGGGCAAACCGAACGAGTTGCGATATATAAACACCGTATGATGGAGCCAAAGGCACATCGCCGTCTTAAAAAGGAAAATTAACAATAGGAAATGAAAAATCGTCTCTTTTGTCGTAAATTTTAGTGTGAAGTTTCCCGTTTGAAATTGAAATGTCTAAATCTAGAAAAGGACAACTGTTGCTGTTTATGTTAGATTTAGTTAAAGTAAGTTCGTTTGGGTAAATTTCTGAAGTATATTTAGAGAACTCTGGATTATTCAACGAAAAAATATCATCCAGATAACGGTAGGTATTTTTGAATGTATCAACCAAATGTAACAATGATGGGTCTTTACTGAGTTTGGTCATAAACTGAGATTCATAGCAATATAGAAATAAATCTGCTATTAAAGGGGCACAGTTGGTGCCCATAGGAATACCTACTACCTGACGATACACTTTATCGCCGAAACGTACATAAATGTTATCAAGCAGAAAGTTTAAAGCTTCAATCATATCCTCACATTTCCAGTAAGTGTATCTAGCATACTTTCCCTTTTCGTTACAGAAAAAGGCCTTAAACGAGTTACAGCAAATAAAATTACAATGAGATTTTTCAAAAGACCATTTTATCAAATACAAAAACTTTTTCTTTATAAGATTGTGTGGAAGTGTAGTGTACAGAGTAGAAAAATCATAACTGTCAACAGAATTGTAAGGACCATTGAAAGCATGTATTTTATCTAAAACCTCTAAAGAATTTTTAACACTCCAAAAATAATTAATACCATTATTTTCATAAGCTTTATTACAAAAGTTAATAACCAGTTCTTTGATAGTAGTAAGGGAGGTGGTTAGAAGCACTGATAGATTAGTAGTAGAACACTTACTGGAAGCGGAGATGAAACGGAATTTAAATGGTTTTTTGTGTAATTTCGGTAACCAGTACATGGTAGGGACTTTCAAATGTTCGGAAGATGCTTTAAGCTGGGCAGTGGCAGTGGTATGCTTGTTAACGATTTGACTCTCTGTGGTGCGCACTGACCTGAATGTAGAGGAATTGATAATTTCGTTTTGAAGAACTTTCGTGTAGTATATGCGTCACACCACCACTACATTATTTGCTGCCTTGTCTGCCGGTACGAACACAAACCGCTCTGCGAGTACCTTGAGTTTGTTTTTTATTCTAGAAATGGGTATATCATGGTTCCTATTATTAATTTCAGAATTGTTTTCTAAATGAGATATTCGAATATCAACCGTATTCATAATTTTATTCAAATAACTGTCTAAAGATTTTTTATCGGATTTTTCACGTTTGCACCAATTTTTACAATAGGCGGACAGAGCGTCTTTAATGACCTGACGACACTGTTTCCAATCTATTGTAGATGGAGGACGGTAGTTCGGTCCTTTCTTTAGAAAAGTTATGACTTCACGGTCATCGACGATGTTGAGGTCTCCTGTGATAACATGACCATAGGGAACATATTTAAAACTAGATGTTTCGCAATCTCAAGTGGAAGGAACATTATTTTCTATATTGACGTCTGTTGTTATTGACGTATAATTGAAAATCAAATTTCTGCTTGGTTTTTTATAAGAATACGAAATAATGGGTTGTTCTATATTATCAAAATATGGAGGTATTAAGCTATAGACAGAAGAGTCATTGAATATGCTAGACAAATTAATAAAATCAATACCTCTATTTATATATTTTAATTTGAGAAAATGTCGTTTATGATTTTCAGGTTTATCAATAATAGGAAAAAGCCTGTGATGACAAAAGGCTGTAATAATACGGGTGTATTCATAAAATGGGCTAAAAAAAGAAATTTTATCACACTCCAGAAAAATAGCATATAATTTACTTATAGGTATCTGACCCAGTTTGCATAATACTTGATGTCTGCCATTATTCTTTATTATAGATAACAGATCAGCAAGTGTATAATTTATACGATGTTTAATACGTTGATTACGGTTCTTGCGTTTACCATGAGACCTATTATTTCTAAGTCGTTTATCAACAATATTAATGACATCGATATGAGTTTTAGATATGTTCCCCTGCCCTAATATTTTATCATTTAGACCGAGAGGATAAGCTGTTTGAAGTCTTTTTATCCAAAACAATTCGCGAACTTCGCGTGATTTTTCAAATTGCTTGTGCGATTCTCCTGGTTGTTTTTGAACGGTTTTGTATCATGTTTTTTAAAATTTATTTTGATGTGTCATTTCTCTGTATATTGAAATGATAACTACACATTTCCATTCTCAATTAACACAATTGTTCATTTTCTATATATACATTTGTAGACCTCGAGTGCAAAAAGATAGATTGCATTATAGATTTGATTATGAATTTATGATCTAAATTTTGTTTCAAATTTAGTCTAGAATAATTATTGAAACAGATAAGCAATTCATTGAATAGATGAGAATACTCAGTTTATAATAGATTGTTTAGAAGATGAATACATAATGATCATGGTATTTGGAAAATGTATGTTTTATATATTTCATGTTAATCTAGATGTTTGCATTTTCTATTGTGTGTTTTATTCCATACTCTTAGTATGTAATAAAGATGTCAAGAAGACGATTGCTTTTGTAGCCAATATAGATCCAATGTTCGTAAAATCTGAACAATTGAATTCCCCTCAAACACTTACTTAGTGTTTTCAATGTCACCCTTTTTTTGGGGGGGCAGATGTCCCTTTCATTTTTCGGCATACAGCCTTTTTGGTTGATTATTTATCGACAAGAGCCTCGGTTAAAGTATTTAACTTGATAGTCAACATCATCTGAAAATGAAGTGAGATACAGTTGTGATCTTTTCTTGCAGTTAAGCTACAAAATATATGTAATAAGACATATTAAGCACCGTTATGAAAGTTCTTACAACTTGAAAAAATGTCTTACAGATTGGCAAAGCGACATGTATAGGATTCACAGTAGACATATGATTTCTAATGATACAGTTATATACCGAGATTTCATAAACTCAAGCATGAACAATATTATGGGCACCACATAATGAGAGGGATCTGCTAACCATTCTAGATAACCTGAGACCACTCTGGTTTTTGGTGGGGTTTATGTTGCTCAGGTTTTTTTTTATATTGAATTATAATGATTGCAATTTGAATTTCCATCTTTTTTTCTTTTTTTTCCCTCAGCTTTGTCAGTTTGTTCTCCAAATTTCAGTTTGATTGTTCCTTACCTACTACTCTATGAATGCTTTTTAAAAAAAACACGAGATCACCAATGTATGTGTTTAACCAGCAAAAACTGTTTTCTTTGAGAATCAAGTGTATTCACTAATATACAATAAAGTTCTATAGTCTTGCTGAACCAGTAATGCATATCAAAACTGTTCTTGTTCTTTTTTCCTTTACTCGATTGTCTTACATTTCCTACAAATGATAAAAAAAACATAACATGACTTATGTTTTGATGACCAGAGGTAACCAAATCTGAAATCAGCATACGGTGACTAGAGGTAACCAAATCCAATATTAACATAAGGTGGCCAGAGGTCACCAAATCCAATATTAACATTAGGTGACCAGAGGTCACCAAATCAAATATTATCAAAAGGTGACTAGAGGTCACCAAATCCAATATATGAATAAGGTGACCAGAAGTTACCCCATTCTAGCATGTTAATGCCACCAGAGGTGATCAAATCCCATTTCTGGTTAAGATGACCACATGTAATCAAATTAAAAATTTGTGTAAGGTAACCAATAAACAAAAAATGATTTGTTCAATCAAGCCTAAGTGGTCATTTTACCAGAAACGATATCAAGATTTAAGTTCAAAAAGATAATAGTTGCAGCATTATATAATCATAGTGTATGTTTCCATCATATTAAAGGTTTGACACAATAAATTAAATGCATACATACCACTCTCAGCTACATTTTCTGAGGACTTCTGAAAAAAGAAGATAAATATATGATAATTGTATTAGTTAATTCAATTTTATTTATCCAAAAGTATCTTAAAAGGATCAGTATTATTTTACTTAATTATCAACTGTCAATGATCTTGGCAATGTTTGCAAGGTCAATGATTTTTCTTAGATTTGTTTGTAGATGATCATGAAAGATAATGTTCATTGTGTAAAGTTTTATCGGCATATTAAACTTAATGTAATAATATTCTATATTCTTGTTGAACCCATAATGTATATCAAACCTGTTCTTCTTCTTATTTCTCTTTCTTTCGTTGTCTCAAACTTTCTACAAATGATATAACAACAAGTTGTATGTGAATGTTAATTACCAGAGATAACCAAATCTGAAATCTGCATAAGGTGACCAGAGGTTACCAAATCCAATATTAACATAAGGTTACCAGAGGTCACCAGATCAATATTTACATAAGGTGACCAGAGGTAACCAAATCAAATATAAACATAAGGTGACCAGAGATAACCAAATCCAATATAAACATAAGGTGACCAGAGATAACCAAATCCAATATTAACATAAGGTGACCAGAGGTCACCAAATCTAATATATGAATAAGGTGACCAGAGGTAACCAAATCCAATATTAACATAAGGTGACCAGAGGTCACCAAATCCAATATTATCAAAAGGTGACCAGAGGTCACCAATTCCAATATATGAAAAAGGTGACCAGAAGTTACCCCATTCTAGCATTTTAAGGCCACCAGAGGTTATCAAATCCCATTTCTGGTTAAGATGACCACATGTAATCAAATTAAAATATTTGTGTAAGGTAATCAATAAACCAAAAATGATTTGTTCAATCAAGCCTAAGTGGCCATTTCACCAGCGACGATTGCAAAAAGAAGTTTAACATATGATAATTGTATAAGTAAATTCAATTTTATTGATCAAAAAGTATCTGATGAGGATAAGTAGAAATTGACTGAAAATTCAAGGATTTTTCTTAGATTTGTTTGTAGATGATCGTGAAAGATAATGTTCATTGTGTAAAGTTTTATCGATAAATAAAACTTAATGTTATAATATTCTATATTCTTGTTGAACCCATAATGTATATCAAACCTGTTCTTCTTCTTTTCTCTCTTTCTTTGATTGTCTCAAACTTTCTACAAATGATATGAAAAACATCAACTAGTTGTATGTAAATGTTAATAACCAGAGATAACTAAATCTAAAATCTGTATCAGGTGACCAGAGGTAACCAAATCCAATATTAACATAAGGTGACCAGAGGTAACCAAATCCAATATTAACATAAAGTGACCAGAGGTCACCAAATCAATATTTACATAAGGTGACCAGAGGTAACTAAATCCAATATAAACATAAGTTGACCAGAGATAACCAAATCCAATATAGACATAAGGTGACCAGAGATAACCAAATCCCATATTAACATAAGGTGACCAGAGGTCACTAAATCTAATATATGAATAAGGTGACCAGAGGCAGCCAAAACCACAATATTAACATAAGGTGACCAGAGGTCACCAAATCAAATATTATCAAAAGGTGACCAGAGGTCACCAAATCCAATATATGAATAAGGTGACCAGAAGTTACCCCATTCTAGCATGTTAATGCCACCAGAGGTTATCAAATCCCATTTCTGGTTAAGATGACCAAATGTTATCAAATTAAATATTTGTGTAAGGTAATCAATAAACAAAAAATGATTTGTTTAATCAAGCCTAAGTGGCCATTTTACCAGAAACGATAGCAAGATTTAAGTTCAAAAAGAATTATAGTTGCAGCATTATATAAGCATAGTGTATGTTTCCATCATATTAAAGGTTTGACACAATAAATTAAATGCATACATACCACACTCATCTACATTTTATGAGGACTTCTGAAAAAAGAAGATAAATATATGATAATTGTATTAGTAAATTCAATTTTATTTATCCAAAAGTATCTTATGAGGATCAGTATTATTTTACTTAATTACCAACTGTCAATGATCTTGGCAATGTTTGTAAGGTCAAGGATTTTTCTTAGATTTGTTTGTAGATGATCATGAAAGATAATAGTTCATTGTGTAAAGTTTTATCGGCATATTAAACTTAATGTAATAATATTCTATATTCTTGTTGAAACCATAATGTATATCAAACCTGTTCTTCTTCTTATTTCTCTTTCTTTCATTGTCTCAAACTTTCTACAAATAATATAACAACAAGTTGTATGTAAATGTTAATTACCAGAGATAACCAAATCTGAAATCTGCATAAGGTGACCAGAGGTTACCAAATCCAATATTAACATAAGGTGACCAGAGGTCACCAGATCAATATTTACATAAGGTGACCAGAGGTAACCAAACCAAATATAAACATAAGGTGACCAGAGATAACCAAATCCTATATAAACATAAGGTGACCAGAGATAACCAAATCCAATATTAACATAAGGTGACCTCTCTGGTCACCAAATCTAATATATGAATAAGGTGACTAGAGGTAACCAAATCCAATATTAACATAAGGTGACCAGAGGTCACCAAATCCAATATTATCAAAAGGTGACCAGAGGTCACCAAATCCAATATATGAAAAAGGTGTCCAGAAGTTACCCCATTCTAGCATGTTAAGGTCACCAGAGGTTATCAAATCCCATTTCTGGTTAAGATGACCAAATGTAATCAAATTAAATATTTGTGTAAGGTTATCAATAAACAAAAAATGATTTGTTCAATCAAGCCTAAGTGGCCATTTTACCAGCGACGATTGCAAAAAGTAGATTAACATATGATAATTGTATAAGTAAATTCAATTTTATTTATCGAAAAATATCTGATTAGGATTAGTAGAAATTGACTGAAAATTCAATGATTTTTTCTTAGATTTGTTTGTAGATGATCGTGAAAAATAATGTTCATTGTGTAAAGTTTTATCGATATATTAAACTTAATGTAATAATATTCTATATTCTTGTTGAACCAATAATGTATATCAAACCTGTTTTTCTTCTTTTCTCTCTTTCTTTGATTGTCTCAAACTTTCTACAAATGATATGAAAAAAATCAACTAGTTGTATGTAAATGTTAATTACCAGAGAGAGGTAACCAAATCTAAAATCTGCATAAGGTGACCAGAGGTAACCAAATCCAATATTAACATAAGGTGACCAGAGGTCACCAAATCTAATATTTACATAAGGTGACCAGAGGTCACCAGCTCCAATATTTACATAAGGTTACCAGAAGTTACCAAATCCAATATATGAATAAGGTGACCAGAAGTTACCCTATTCTAGCATATTAAGGCCAACAGAGGTTAACAAATCCCATTTCTGGTTAAGATGACCACATGTAAACAAATTAAATATTAAATATTAATCATGAAACTAAAAATGATTTGTTCAATCAAGCCAAGTGTCCGTTTTACCAGAAACGATTGCAAGTTTTAAGTTCAAAAAGATTTATAGTTGCAGCTTTATATAAACATAGTGTATGTTGCCATCATATTAAATGTTTGATACAATAAATTAAATGCATACATACCAATCTTATCTACATTTTTCCGGGGACTTCTGAAAAAAGAAGATTTCCTTCTAGTCTGTGAATCGAACATTTAAAACAAGGTGTAATCACAAATGACAAATCATGCAAATGGATGAAACAAATATTTTGCTTTGAATGACTTAATTAAACTTAAGTTTGTGTTACTCATTGTATTCAATTTCTCGGTATGTTAATTTTACTTACAGACGGTGACAGGCTCTAGATCTATGGTGTATTGCTAAATAGAAAGAAAAATTGTCTATTTTTAGTTTTCTATTAATAGAACTACAATATTACTACACAGAATAGTACTATTTATAGGGTGACCAGTGGGCACCGTTCAGCGTAACTATTATCCTTGTGCTGTCGATCCAGGTAATAATCTATATTTGATGTAACGCGTCTTCTGATTGGCTGATATTGTCCAATTAACACATTCGGTCGTAACTGTCCGTTATTTGTTAGGCCAGGAGATTGTATTAATGATGGAAGTAGTATTTATAAGATTCATGATTTTTTTTGTAATTTCTAGAACATGTTTAAATGAAACATTAAAAATGTTTGCCTCAATGATTAACATTAGAAAATAATAAAGTTTGGTCGTAAAGAATTTTCTTAGTGCATGTTTAAAGCAATTAATAATACCAAACATCAATTGTTTTTCGCAGGAGGTAAGAAATAATGCCAAGAAAATATGTCTGTGGTGCTTAACATTTGGCGGATTGTTTATATATATTCTTTTTTATACAGCTTATTTATAGGTATTCAACCATACAGTTCAATGACGAAAACTTAGATGAGATTTAAAAAAAAATCATTTCGTTTGTTTGTTTATAATCTGACAATATTTTATCGACTGTTGAACTTTGGGCAATGACATCTTTAATGAGCGTAGCTAATTCAACCCACATAAAAATAATGTGATTTGAAATCTGCATTCCTGCTAGACATATCTGCGTATTTATATCATAAGATCGCTTTTATGAACATTTTGACTTAATCTATTCCTGGTTTTCAGTGCTTTAGGGATTCTTCAAGTGTTATGCCAGTTATGTATCAATCATTAAAGCTACTGTTGTTTGTACTTTCAACTCGTTTCTGCTGCCGGAATCCGTATAGGTTTCGTTTGACATCTGTGTTCCTTTTTATTTTTTTAATTAATCAAGAGAATCCGAATGTGAAGTTCAATTTCTAATTCCGTTAGTATTCTATTTCCTTCTGGGTTTCTATAAAAAAAAAACTATAAACATGTTAGAAAAAAACAAACTCATTAAAATAATGCCATAAATGTTGATGCATTTGCACGTTTTACAGGACCTATATGTAATCAACCTGATCAAGTGTGTGCTGTATTCTGTCCCTTTGGTAATGTACTGGATGAAAACAACTGTCCAATATTTTGTAAATGCAAAACAGGTAATGATTTGCTGCTTTATATTATTATTATTATTGACTGTGTTTCCTCATAATATACAGATATCATATCATTTCATTAACACAACATTAGAAACAAAACACACACAAGAAAAACACATTAAGACAGTTCATAGAATCAAAGAAATTGCAACAACAAAAAAACGAAAATGCCTTTACCAATTTTTGAATATGACCGATGTTATCAATTTGATTGATGTGTTTAAACTTGAGATATTGCCATTTGTTTCTGGACTTTCCGTTTTGATTTTTTTTTCGGGGTTCTATGATTTTATTTTTACTTGCGTTAAAGAGTGTTACAGAGAAATGGATCTATGCTGATAAATATGTGTTTTACCATCCTTTTTTATCTAGTTAAGTATGTAATTATATGCATTTTAATTGCGTTCAACTGCTTACAAAAATACGTGCGTAATGTCTCAATTCAACGCCGGTTTCCGATTCCCTATATGTTTATAGCATACATACTTATCCTCGTGCATTGATTCGGATCGTTAAAAGGTGTACTATTGTTTTAATCCTATTCTTCCTGTTATAATGCAGGATCTGCTTACCCTTTTGGAGCACCTGATATCACCCCAAATTGTGTAAGGGTTCGTGTTGCTTAGTCTTTAATTTTCTATGTTGTGTCTTGCGTACTAATATTTGTCTGTTTGTCTTTTTATTTTTTCGTTGTCAGTTTGTTTCGATCTTTGAGTTTGACTGTCCATCTGATATCTTTTACGCATTTTTTTGTAGTCCCTTTTCCCTTAATTTTTATTGATTGTTGATATGTTGTGCCGTGAAACCTTTGTCGAAAGTAAGGGGAGTGTTGGTTAATATGTTTAATATTGCCACATTCTTAACGTGCCAGGTCTGGAGCTTGTAATTAAGTGGTTGTCGTTTGTTGTAAATCATATTATTTTTTCGTTTATTGTTCTGTACATAAATATGTGCGTTTCTCTGTGTTGAATTTTATTGCCGTATTGCTGTCACGTCATTTTTTAACATTGAGTATGAGTATTTTGTTTAGTCATAAAAATAGGTTCAATCCAACATTTTTCTCTACGAATATCCTGTTGTTTCTTTATATATTGGCGTTTGTTTTTGTTGCATTTTAGTGTTTTTCTGTTGTTCCTTTGTTTTCCTCTTATTGTTTATTTGTTGACCTCGGTTTTAGTTTGTAACCCGGATTGGTTTAATTTTGAAAAGAGTTATATTACTGTTGTCTTCATTTATTGTACACATTTTGAACTTATTTACCTGCATCTGACTTTTGCATTCAAATCAATATAAAAAAAAGTCAATTGAAATTTCTAAATAACGAGCTCTGATTGCTCAAACAGTTTTATTTCTTATTTGTACTTTTCGGTAAATGTTTTGTTTTAAATATATTTGTCAGTGTATAAGAACATTTAATGTAAAATAGCAACGATCAAAATCTATTACTTTTTTTAATTCAATTCGAACGTCTGAAAAAATGATGAATATGAATACTGTAAACAAACTTATTTTCGCGAGCGATTTATTTTAAATTTGCGACTTTTGCGTGTAGAAACATAATGCGAATTTATATAGTCGCGAAATAAGTATAACTTGGATTTTTCCTTTTCTAGTACATCAGGTAAATTAGAAAATATATCGCCGCACAGTGATCTAGAAAGATATAAACGCAAAATTAAATATCCGCAAAAAAGTTGGTTTTACAGTAGTTGTTTTCTTAGCATTTACAGTTTATCGTTTATTGTTTTCTATGTGTTTCGTAGTTGAGAACGTTTGCATTTATCAGTCTTTCTGGACCTTTGTTTATCGATGATAAAACACAGACTTCAATGTCAAATCAATTTTTCAAAGTTTGTGGCAGAGATTTTGAATATAATTATGCAAGTTATGCATTGGAACTCATATTTGTCCCAAGTCAGGAACCTTTGTTACTCTATGTTTTTCAATTTCAGTTCATTTATATGTTTTGAAGTTTGGTTTGACGTCCATTTTCACTAAACTGGTACACACTTTTATATAGGGACCAGCTGTAAACCACTTTCAGGTACGGGATTTGCTCTCTGTGTTGAGGACCCATTGGTGACCTTCGGCGGTTATTTGCTCTTTTTTCAATATTACTTTCATATTTTGTTTTCTGTTTCAGGGTGTGCAGGTAATGTTGAACCAAAACCTTTAAGCAGCTGTGGTGAAGGTCAACAAATATGTCCATCTAGATATCAATGCACTATACCCCCAGAAGGTGGTATCGGGGTATGCTGTCCTTATGGTATGCTTTTTTTGTGTGTTACACAATATCAATGATTTGTAGTGAAGTTTTACTGCTACATGTTTAAGTATGATATGTTATAAAGGAAAAGGAAAAAGAAAGGAAACAAATACTGCAGATTTTTTTCACTGTGTTGAAGACTCATTGGTGGTCTTCGGCTATTTTCTGTTCTTTGGTCAAATTGTTGTCTCTTTGACACATTCTCCATATCCATTCTCAATTCATTCATAAAAAAAAAAGAATGTGATGGACGAAATTTCAAAACGAATATGGTTTGTGCAAGTCCAAACGAACACTACGTATATACTAGTAGTTCATAACACTAGCGCACTTCACATTCATGAACAATTTCAGATATTCATTTTTATCTTACTTCGGGGAATCCTATACATTTCTATGAATATGATTGGTTAAAAGCAACCGCGTGGAGACCGTGTATATTCCATATACAGTCAGGAGTCTACTTCGTCAAAATTATCTCCCCATTACGCCAGTTCATTTTCACAATCGTAGAAATGGAAGCCATTGTAGGGATGACGCGCTACCAATATTGCTCTTGGAAACCGATAAATTTATCCACATTGCACCATTACGATCCTTATATGTCAGTTGTATTTTAAAAGACAGATGTACCAACTAGCTAATGAGCATCAGTTAATAATCTTGTCTGCATTGATTCAACTTAAAACTATTGTCTGATCGGTTGTCAGGTGGAATTTTCGAAAATTCATAAACATTTGAAAAAATTCTAATTAAATATTTCGTGGAAGGGCAGACTAGATTTTTTTAGTGTATGAAGACTATAAACCCTAGTGATCACACACAAAAAATAGAGTTTTTCGAAGATATGCATTTTCATCATCCAGTTGAAAGACTGTCGTCAAGTACTTTCAGTAAAAAAATAGCTATTCGAACACGCCTTCTCTGTTTTTGTGACTCATTAGATAGGTATTTCACTTGACCCATATATTTCATCTTTTAGTACTGTGATTTTTTTGTGTTATAAAGTCAACCTGTAGCTTTAATATATAAAAATGATAGAATCTGAAGCGAGGCGATGTATGTAATATTCTTACTTTATACGATATCAAGACAAAATACTCAACACACCCTAACATAAAAAGGTGCACTCGATTTTCTCTTTTCGATACAATTGTTACCCATTTTTTGGAATTTTTTCTTCCGTCACATAATGGAAGGGCAGACACGAAAATTACTGAACTAATAGATTGATATGTTTTTCGTCCGTGGTAATTTTTTCATAAAAATCGGAGGTTATGCATTTTCTTCATCCAACTTGAAAGATACCCATGTCGTCGACTTGATATCTAATTGTTCTGCTTAACCATGTTAACTATGTACTAGATAAATTGAAAACTTATGCAAATGGTTTTTTTAAAATAAAACACCTCGTAATTGAGAAGAAAATTGCAATTTTGTTTGTTTCTATTAACTTTTAAAAATTTTGTCACTATAGTAAACAATACAGTAAACATTTATCGCCTTCTCTAACAAAGAGTTTCGATTCTTTTGTTCTCTTTCAACCTGGTTTCCGACTGATATAAGGTTATTAGGTAGGCGGGGCTTATTTCAATACAAATTTAGCAGTGGTGTTACGTCCCTTTGAAAAAACAAAAGATACTGAGAAAATTTTTTAAAGGTTGCGATAGACGATGAAAGATAGAAATAAATTCATAAACCACATTTAAAGCTAATAAGTTAATATTGTTGGCATTCGTTTCTGGATGATCAATGGAAGTATAGTTTCTTAATCCTAACGGTATTGAAGACTTGTCCATTATGATAAGTCACTAGTCTATGGCCACATGTTAAGATAGTCGGTAAGATAAATTCGTTAAATAGTGTACTAGTGACGTAATACGGTGTATATGAGGTCAATAAATTGTTTACTAATCCCATATATACCTATTAGGTCACTAGCACACTATTTAAATTATTAAATCTTGCAATATGGCAATACATATCTTTTTCAGAATGTCCTCAAGTAAAGTGCAGTGAACCATGTCCATATGGTTTTGTCATTGATGCAAATGGCTGTCAAACATGTGAATGTGGTAAGTATAACATTTTTGGTGCAGGGTTGAAGTACACCATTGAATACGAATTAACATAAACATTCACGTCCTTTTGTCTCTGGTGGAAAGTTGTTTAATCGGCAATCATACCAAATCTACGTGATTAATATTGGAAGAATTTATCACAATTTAGAATAATTACATTGCATTTATGTTTCATAATGATTGTGATTGGCTAACAGCAGTCTCGCGTTTTCGTGAAATTAACATTCATTACACAATGAAATGTAAATAAAGGCAACAGTAGTATACCGCTGCTCGAAATTCATAATTCGATTGAACATTCATTACACGAAGTCCCACAATAAAATGCACAAATAAAGTAACGAAAATTTGTGAAGAAATTGTGTTTTCGTGATCCGCCCTTCATACAAAATGTACTTCGGTCAACGCTTTAACAACCCAATGAATTTACAAATAGAAGCATTACATTCTTAAATGACACGACATGTCTTCCGAGAGTTAATATGCAGGACTTCATGTAGAATGTAGTATAGATACAACAGATAAAGTTTGATTCTTGAAAAATAACCACAGGCCCGCTTATATATTTTGTCTTTCAATTATACTATGTGTTGATGTCTTTTCAAAATTAAAGCATTTTCTTAATCAAAATGTATTGTATGTGAGATTATATTAAAATGTTATCAGGTTTTACTATGTATTATAATAACTCAAAGTTCATAATTGATTAGAGAAATTCAGATATAAAATAACATGTCTGATGAATAAGCCATCTGAATTTGATCAATGATTTACCTAAATAAACATATTCGAACCATGCCCTGGATACAGGGTTAAAGTACATGATTGAATATTAGTATCACTGCTATTATCTACGTCATTGGTCTACATAATTATATGGTTGAAAAGTTGTGTCTTTGGCAATCATACCTCATCGCAGTGTTTGATGAGTGTTATGTAGAAGAGGGACGAAAGGTACCAAAGGGACAGTCAAACTCATAAATCTAAAACAAACTGACAACGCCATGGCTAAAAATGAAAAAGACAAACAGAAAAACAATAGTACACATGACACAACATAGAAAACTAAAGAATAAACAACACGAACCCCACCAAAAACTAGGGGTGATCTCAGGTGCTCCGGAAGGGTAAGCAGATCCTGCTCCACATGCGGCACCCGTCGTGTTGCTTATTTGATAACAAATCCGGTAAATAGTCTAATTCGGTAGGTCACATTCAGGAAAGGGAAGGGGATTGTAGTTACGACGTAAGGAACATATCCGATATCATTTGTGATACGGTTATTCCATAACGGTCAACCAACTCGTGATGGCGTCCGTAAAATTTACGAAGGGATGATTTCAACTTCACCATTTGGAACTCTTGGTTTAATAGGCGACACCCGCGTCTAGCGTACAAAATATCACTCCTGGTATCTTTGATATTATTATATATCCCATGTTGTTAATCATTTATTATTTACATTTCGTTGCACATCGAACCTCGTTGTTTATCTATTTTCTTTAAGGTGGTACCTAACACTTTAACTAAAATTAATTTGGCTCGTTTAATTTTCTTAAAATTTTGACAAAGTATTTACTTTGACCCATTGACAAAAATATAAAAATTTCAAAAAATTTGAACCAACCGTTTAATCAGAAAAATTACACTGTTTATAAAAAACGTTCTGCTGATTTTACAGAGTTATCTCCCTGTAGTGTTAGGTACCACCTTAAATGATAATCTTAACTCACCAGCGAGTTATTCGACATACTCCATCATTATTTAAATTTCTAGGACTCACATTTAATGAATGTTGTTAGTGATAAATACAATGCAGGACTATATCTAAAAATCAACAATGAATGGGAAAAGTCAGAAAGATTTGGTTATAGATTTTTTTCAAATCTTTTAAATTGAAGATTTTACGATGAAGCATTGGATATATAAATACGCAAACACTTACAAACAATCAAAATGTTTCGTGTTAGACACAAATACAGTTTAATGTATACAAATATTTCGTGTAATTTGTATAAATGAATTTTCGCATTTTACAGAACCTAGATGTGGAGCTGTTTGTGCTATATCATGTCCCTTTGGTAATGTACTGGATGAAAACAACTGTCCAATATGTGAATGCAAAACAGGTATGACGGGATTGCTTCCCTTAGAACATATCGTAGCTACTTAGTCAGCCATAATCTGTTGGGCTAAGAAAGTACTTCTTTAGCTCAGTCGGTTAATGCATTGCCTTGTATCACAGAGGGCCCGGGTTCGAATCCCGGTGGAGACACAGATGATTTTGTATGTAGAATCATGCTCACCGGTTACACAGATAATAATGTTCTGTAGTAGTTTTTAAATGACATGTGCAGTACCTTATCAGTTATGTGTTTAACATGAACGTAATGTTATGGCCCTTTATAGCTGCTGATCGGTGTGAGATGGGATGAAGACCGTACTTTGACCTATAATAGTTTACCTTTACAGATTGTGACGTTGGTTGAGAGTTTTCTTATTGGCACTCATACCACACCTTCTTATATCTACGTTATAAAGGAAACTCATTTCATAAACCGGATGTATCCCCTTTAAACTTTGTTGTTTCAGTGATGTATAAAGGCACCATTTGTATACATACCGTTGCTCGAAAGTCATAACTCGATTGAAAGAAAACAATCAGTGTTATAAACTAAAACTGAGGGAAACACATCAACTATAAGAGGAAAACAACGAAACAACTGAAACACAGAAGTGCAACTCACACAGAAACGAACTATAAGATAACAACTGCCATCTTCCTGACTTGCAATTGGTACAGAACATTTTAATAAACATGGTGGGTTGGACCTGGTTTTTTGACTAGCCAAACCTCTCGCTTTTATGGCTTTGTTAAATATAACACTAATATGGGGACGAAGTCCCCAATAACGGTAGAAAAAATCAATAAAAAAAAATATTTTTAAATCGGAAAAATTTCCCGAATTTTTCATTCTACTACTGAACTCAAAATCGTTAACTTTTTTTTCAGATCTACTTCCGTTTCCGGTTGTTTTTTTTTTTGCATCGTTTGCATGAGACTTTGAATAAAATATATATTTATCAAAAATATAGGAAGGAATTCAACACCCAATCATTTTTAATAATTGTTTGATATGAAAAAAACGCTACCTGGATAAAAGCGTTTCTTTGTTTACATTGAATATGACGTCACAACTTGAATAACGTCACAACTAAATCCCTAACAACAGAACCAATATCGGAAACGTTACGGTATTTCCGTTTTTTTATCAACATGTTTGAATTATAAAAAAATAATACAGACTTCGTCCCCATTCACAGGTAATGCCTGCCTCATATTATGGGGACGTTGTCCCCTATTACAGTAGAAAATTCAATAAAAAAATCATAAAAAAAAAAAATCGGGAAAATTTCCCGAATTTTTCATTGTAGTAATGAACTCAAAATCCAAACTCCGAAACAGTGGTGACGTTGCTTCGCTAAACTATCATCACTGCCACCAGCACTTCGCATCTCTCGGGTCTCTTTAATAGAGGACTTCTTCCGGGATTCAATAACGTAAACAATCGTCTGCTGCATACACCAACCCAGCTTCTAAGATTGAGATAATGGTAAAGGAAACACAAAGCACAAATCGAATGCTATTATGCCTATTGCTATAAAAATAACTATTTTGACGGCACCGGCATTTTAAATTTAAAGAAGTGAAATTGCTGCTGATTTTGCCAGTTCTATGACTATGTAAAGAGTGAACATTATTTCAATATTTACTTTTGCACTACGACAATGTGCACTGTCAGAACAAGAGAATATGTTTATTATTGATATACAAGGCATATAGTTAAATAGGAAAAAACAGCTACCAATACTTGAGACACATATGATCGCTTTAAATTTATTTTGTCAATCAAATTTATTATAATAAATAAACAAATACAAAAAATATTGAGAATCCATTTGCTGCAACGAAATCATCATCTATCTAAAACTGTAGCTGAAATTATTTCTACATGTATACATGTAGGACTCTAAAGTGCGATGGGGACGCTAAAGTACGATGGTCACGCTAAAGTGCGATGGTCTACGCTAAAGTCCGATGCCTCCATACGCTAAAGTGCGATGGTCCGCGAAAGTATAGACGTACAAACCAAAAATGAACATGCAGGAAGATGAAATGAATAATGGCAGCGAACAGATGCATACTAGTATTAATGTTTACGTTAAAGTATTGTCGATTTTATTGAAGAGTATACACGTTGGTTAAATAAAGGTACACGTTTTCAAGCGAAAATCATAAATTGTCCATTTAAACATCAGTGTGTACATTGTTGTAAAATATAACATGTATAAATACTTGCTACGAAAAAGGGGAAAGCTCGAACAACAACCCCTTTCTCTCGCATTTAAATTAAAGCTTGTACAATAAATTTTATTTATTCTGACAATTACCGAATTTAGTATTTGCAACTGACAACTTTTATGGGATGTTTTTTTACATTAATAGGCTGTTATATCAATTATCCAATACGACCCTCGTCCTGAACATTCATGAAATATTTGCCACTGGATGTTAAGCAACCAACAATCAATCCAATACCCCCGAATTGTTAAAAATTCATTTAAAGGAAATGTAGTATTTTGCGACACCTTAATATCCTTTTTAGCAATTATTACTAGGTCAGTCACCTAAATTTAGAAACAGTCACATAAGACTACCGGTAAAGTAAAATCCTATCGCATAATTATATGGTATATCATAGCAAACTAGATTTTGCAAAAAGACTTGTTTTTTAACATTAGTGATCTTGAAACTTTCGCTTTTGCTCCATCGCACTTTAGCGATACCATCGCACTTTAGCAAACAAACAACCATCGTACTTTAGCGTGAGACACCATCGTACTTTAGCGTAGACCATCGCACTTTAGCGTGACTATCGCACTTTAGAGTACCATTGCACTTTAGAGTCCTACATACATAATGCCATATAATAAGGTGTGTATTTCCTAAACTCCCTATGTACCCTCTCTTCTTTTTATGCTCAAAAATAGCCTACCCTAAAGCTGTATTTAGGCAGCAACCATTTGATTTTCTGGAGGGGGCTATGGTTTTTTTTCTGTGCAAACTTTTTTTTTCGCCTTTGGCGAAGAACAATCTATTTTTTTAGCGACGAACCGAAGACAAATTTTTCTTTCAATTTTAGCATTACATATAGTGGCAGCTGAGGGTGAAACAAACAATTTTTTTTACTCAGGGTCCAAAACAAATTATTTTTTTCACCAAAACCTGGAAACAAACAAAAAAAACCATAGCCCCCCAGAAAATAAAATGGTTGCTGCCTTAGCTGCATTATTTAATTTGTGCTTTCTTGAACAAAACAAATCACCATGAACATGATGAATCAGGTTGCCAAAAATTAGGTTATATATTTTTTATTATTTCTTTTGATAACATTATTTATATAAACAAAATGGAGGAAATTAAAAACAGAAAGCTTAAATGATCCGATCTTATTAATTTTCACATCTTTCTTCTTGACTAAGTCAACATGATGTCAATAATTTATGAATCAATAAGCCTTAATACATGTTATTTCACCTCTAGTCCTATAATATATTCCTTTGCATTATATAATTCACTATTTAATGTTTTCATGTTGATATTTTCATTTTTTATTTTTTGTCTAATGGGTGGCACTTTGATAGTGAAAAAAAAATCAGAAAAATAAATAGAAATAGTAAATAATGCCCCTGAGGTCATATGTTATAGGACTACACCCTCCTCCATATTTTCTATTATGGTTGTGGATGAATTTAGAGGAAAAAATGGTAGGAGTATGAAAAAAGGGAATACTTGAACAACAATAAATAATGTTCACCAAAGATTTAAACTTAATTTAATAAAAAAAAAAAAAAGCTGTATTTAGCTGCATTATTTCATTTGCATTTTAGAAACAGAAACAAAAGATCTCAGTGGTTCACTTAGGTGTCAGAAAGCAAATTTATATATAGGATCAGGTAAATGTATAGTAATTAATGACTGGTGTTACACAGTTTACAAAAAATATCTTAACTTGGAAAAACTTGAAAGATTGAATTTTATATTTAGCCTAAATATTAGAATAATAGTAAATTTACAAATCGTTTTTTTATGCTTGCTTATTTTTTGTATAATAATTCCTGAAGTATTGGTTCAGGACAGGGACTAAATTCTTAGTATTTTGTATATTTTAAAGTAATAATCTTTTTCAGTTTTATTTTAACAAGCCTAAACATTTTAACATTTTAATGAGAACAAATATAATTTTGATCGATCATGTTGATTATTTCCAATTGTTAGGAGACCATTTTCATCACTCAATATTGATATTAAGATGATCAGATAATTCTAATTATCAAAACTATACAATTTGTCATCTCTTTTAGAAATGGAAAATAAAGATCATGTGCCAGATACCACACCAACAAAAGAAAACCCATTTGATTGCTGTTTTTGCCTTAGTTCTGGAATTTCTGTTAAATTTAATTTCAATGGAAAGAAATGTTCCGATTATGACTTTAGTTCTAAATTAAAATTAGTTTTTGGTTCAGATAGTTTTGATTTGATTGATGAATTATATCAAAATGAAGCCTCAGTTTGTAGAAATTGTTTTTCCTCATTTTCTCGTTTATTTGATTTTATTTCATCTAGCAAACATTGTTTTTCCTCTTTTTTGTCTCAAAAAACACAGAAGAAGAGAATGGCCAATTTTTCTCCAGAAATATGCCAGGATTTGGGGTAAAAAAATAGATATAGATTTAGAATATGAATTAATATATTCTATTTTGAATAAGCTATATAATTGTTGTAGATTTGATGCCCCACCTAGGAGCATTACATTTGTGTCTGTGGATTATTTCCTTCATCTGTTATTCTGTCTGTCCCTCTTTGAGTTTCAATAACAAGTTGCAGTAGTTTTAAATGAAGTTGAAGTCCAATCAAGTTGAAACTTAGTACACATGTTCCCTATAATATGATCTTTCTATTGTTAAAGCCAAATTACAGTTTTGACCACAATTTCATGTTCCAGCAGTGGTGGATCCAGCAATTTTCATAAGTGGGGGCCCACTGACTGACCTAAGAGGGGCCCACTGCATCCACGCTTCAGTGATTCCATATAAAAGCAATCAAACCCCCCCCCCCCCCCCTAAATCCGCCTCTGTCCGGTGAACATCAAAAATGATACTGTGAGTGCTGAATGGGTGTTCTATGAACACATTCTTGTTAACGTATGAAATATAATTGAATACATATAAAAGAAGAGGTCTGTGTCATGTTGGTCTCTTAAGGATAGTTACCTCATTGGCAATCATACCACATCTTATTTTTTATATATATATATTATGTTTTCAAGATTACCCATGAGAAAAATAAACACCAGAAAACAGACTAGTTACCTCTATTTATGTATGTAAAAAAAAAAGGAATAAAGTCCAAAATTCTTCAAGATGAAACATTTATTCTGTACTTTTATTAAGAATGAATATTGGATTATGGATACAATAAATTGGAATTAATTATTTAAGAGACACTTTTACTTGTATTTATACTGAGTATGACAGAAGAACAAGTTTTTTTTTTAAATTTGTAGTTTAGAAAGACTTATTTTTTTTCAGATTCACATCAACATCAGTAACAGATGAAGTACCAGTCCCTGATGATACTTTGATATTTAGTCAGTAAGTTTTTTTGTAGACTTTTTGTCTTACGTATTCCTAAAAAGAAAGGAATCCAAAAAGTACATGTACAAAATATTTTGTCAATTTACACAAAAATATTACAGAAACGACTAGGCTAATCAAACTGTTATATAGTGTTTCTCTTAAAATTTAATATTGCATTAGGAAATGGAAATAGCCACAGACAATTATTCAATATAAATACAGCTGGAATTTACAACAACCTTGCAATAGCATGTAAATACATTTATTTATTGAGAAGAGACTGCCAGATATTTTAGCTTGCAGAGGAACTGTTTTTTCTTTTTCAAAAAATTATGTTTAACAATTAAAAAAGAAAAATCTGGCTAGGATTCAAACTCATGTGTCTGAGATATCATGACATATATAATATATATATATAAGTCTATAAAAAAAGGAGCAACCAGCAATTTTACTAAGTTACCGGATTGTCTAGGAGAGACGATACTGTGCAGATGAGGAAATAGGGAAATTTATAGGGAAATTTGCAAAAATATGTATATTTCAGTTTAGATGCAAGTATTGTACTACATCATGGAAATACCAAGGTTAAAAAGACTGTAGGGTTAAGCAAGTAAGTTTCATAAATTTACAAGCAAATTTTCTTGGAAGTTTTGAATAATCGAGAGAAAAAAAGAGATGCGTTTAACCGATTATGATCTCTTATGCTTATATAAAATTAGATATATTTATAAAATTATATTTTGATACTGCTTGAATTTTTTAAACAAAATTAATGCTTTTTATACATGAACAACCATGTTCACTGCAAATTATTTATATCATTTATGAAATCTAATTTACTTCTTCACGCTTCTTCAGTCTTCACGCTTAATCACAAATCCTACGACCATGGCTTGTAAAATTGTTTTCGACCTTGTGAATTTCTTCTCTACAAGCCAACATATTCCAACTATAATGTTCCAAAAAATTAATTTCGGGCTTGTGGACTCAAAAGTTAAGCGTGAAGACTGTCTACTTAATGTGTCTTAAAAATGCTGTAAATATAACTATAAATGTGTTGATATGCTATACTTACTGATTGAAAGTTAAACATATGCTTAAAATTCTTCTGCTTTTTTTGTTGTTGATTGTTATTTCCAAGTGTGACAGCAACATAAATAAAATCTACTTATAAATCAACAGAGAACATGGTTATAGCAAGACACCAAATATCAGAAGATCAACTGCTAGTGTTAGTGCAAATGAGTAAGTTACCTTTTCCATTTGATACTGCCAATCTTATGAGTTTATAATCAATAGTTACAAAATATGAAATTAAATTATCTCATCTAGCATGATTTGTTTAAAAAGGGGATGTTAATAATTTAAATGTTCAATAAAGACAAACAGCACCATAACCAATACATCTTGTATTAGAGCTATTTTCCTAAAGTATGTAGTTTAAAGGTTTGGTTTGGTTTGCTTGTGTGTTTGCTAATATGTTTGTATAAATTTTGCTCAAGCATCCTATGGCATTATATAGCTTTAGCCCCAACTATCTTTTGATTGAAATTTTAAATTTATTGATTATTCTCAAAGAAACAGTTATCAAAAAAGAAAGCCAAACCTTTGAACTACATGCATTAGGAAAATAGCTTTAAAGGGTATTAAATAAAAAATCAATTCTTGATAACATTTTATATGAACTTTATTTTGATTGTATTTAACTAGTGAAATAGAAGAACATGCCTACAGCAGGCCCAAACCCCCCTCTTGTAGGGAACTATTTCAAGAAAGTGTATTGGACTCTTTTGTTGAAAACATCAGAACAAATGACAAAAACCAGACAGAACCAGGTATTTTGACTCTTAACCTAGTGGATAGCATATGAATTTAGAACATCTTACATTTACAGGATTTGTTTTTAATATTTTTTTTGTCAACATAAGAAATGTTATTATTATACTTCATGTTAAAATGCCATATTTTGATTGGCTTACACGAGGGTGTTAATTTACTGTATCACATGGCTGAGCGGGTAACATTTTTTTTTAATGTCACCCTCTTGTCTGGACCAATCAAAATCAATAATTTAAGGACAATGAACTGAATTACATCAAGTAATTAAATACAATGCTTAAGTTCTGTGTTTTAGCTAAGATTTTAGTATTAAACTGGCAAAATAAAAAAAAATTAAAAAAATCTTGCCTCACTTTTGTTATTTTTCTAATACCTTGGCTTCACCGCGATTGACAATGTTTTCTCAAGGTAACAATCTGCTCTATCACCCTCTCCGCTATGTGTTATTTATATAATGTTGTACCTCAAATATTATGTCAAGATTACATTTACAAAATACAACTGCCTGCATAATATTTATTCCCTGTTGACTTTCTCATAATAAATGAAATAAAACTGGTAACACAAAAAGAAGTACATTAAGTGAAATAATTTGTAAATTGGACAAAAATTTGAATGCTTTTATATTTGCAATGATTGAATTTTAGATGACATAAGAGTAAGTGATGTATTTATAATGCAAAGAGCAAGATCATTGATAAATCAGGAAGTTAAAAATGTAAGCACTAAAAGAATGGGAGAACAAAGTCTGCTACTAACCAGGAAAAAAATGGAGCATTTATCAGAAGATTCAAGTAAATTGTGTGATTCCATTATAGAAGAAATGAAAAACAGGTAACAATATAAATTACATTATCCTGATTTAGAGTAACTTCTCACAATTTGAATGGCTGATATTGCCCTAATAAATTTCTGTAGAATTTTTTTTTACTTCAATTGGAATTATCTCCCTTACACCATTGACCTAATAAAAACAATTGAGTTGCTTTATAGGCCTAAAATTTTGAATTTTATACAGATTTAGGTTAAATATGTAACATATATTTTGTTGATAGGTTTGGCTTCCCTTCACCTGATATGAATTTTATTGACCCGATAAATAATCGTACTGGGACAATTGAACACTGTGTAACTAATAATATAGCAGGTATCCTGCTCTGAGCATTCCTGTTAAAAAAATTTTTTTGTTTAAAACATTTTTCCAAGTATCATTCAGCATACATTTTAAAAATTCCAATCTTCTTTACAGTGCTGTATTAAATAATTGATTTTTTTTTTCAGAAAAAAACTTCCATCACCAAGGGGAGATAACTTTATTGATTTCAATAAGACACAATTTGTGTTTCTTGAAGTTTTTAGAATATATAAATCATACGTTTAAATTAACAATGCTCAATATTGTATTCAATTATCAATATAATCATGTTCATGTTTTAACTACTGATTAATTTAGGACACCATTTCTATTGGAAATAATGCTGTCTGCATTTGATGAAAAACATCTACAAGGGCAAAAAAGCAGAATAACTGGATCATTGGCTATAGTATACAGCATTCTTATGTTTGCAAGAAATGCGGAAATGAGTGCATTCCAAAGAATGATGACAGCAATTTGTATAAGGGGACGAGCAGAAGATATGGTATTCAAAAAAAAAAATGTTCAGATACTCAGTTAATTTTTTATTTTGAAAAATTTATAGATAAATTTTATATTTACTGTAATACATGCAACTGAAAAAGTCTGAATTCTTAGTATCAAATGTAATGATTGATAACAAGTAATAGTAAATTACAGAACTATTTATACATTGGTCTGAAATGTATTTTGAGGCACACGTTAATCATGTTAATAATTATAGTTGTAGAAATATAAATTTAACAATTCATTAATCATGTTAATAGATAATAATTTTTTTATTCATAGAAGGTTTGATAATAGTGTCTTCTGTCCAAAATGTGTTTGATTAATTTATTACTTTTAGCACTTATATATCATTTCAATGAAAGATGCACATTTTGTTTTGTTTCATAGCTTATTACTAGATTGAATAGAGTAGGTGTTACATTGTCACCAACCAGTAAGCAGAGATTGATAAAAGAAGCAGGAGAAATCAGCCATAAAGCTCTGTGTGATTATTTGAAGGAAAAGCCACTGCTAAAAATTACTGGTGATAATCTGGACATCTACATTAAAAGTCGATGTGTATCAATAGATAAAGGAAATACAGATTTGCATTTATTTGCCTCGAATGCCTTAACTAGCAGGTTATCATCTGTAGACATGGACAACAGAACCCCTTTAGTTCCTGAAGTTAATAGAGATGTTTTAAAACTAACAGAAGCAGAAATTGACAACATGAAATATTCATATTCAATATTGGTAATAATTTAAGTAGATGAATATAAAGTAATTGATAAATAATGTTGAAATTGTTTTGTAAATTTTATCCTACTTTAATTTTAGAAAGGAAAAAAACCTTTTTGATTTTATTTATACACAACTTTGTTCGATGATTTCTTTTATCTCATTGTGGAGATAAGCAGTTTGAAATGGTAAGTATATAAACACATGCATGCTTTTCTGCTTATAAAAAATGCTTAGATGTATATCAGTTTTCAACTAACATCTAACATGCTTACATTAATGGTGGTGGCTTTTTGTCTTTATCCTTCTTTTCAGCTTAATTGCACTTACAAAATATATGTAAATTCAGAGTTTTAAGTTACTTACCTTAATTGAAAATTTATTTCTGTATTTCTTAAATGTGGATGCCAAAGGATATTATATTCAAAACTGGAATGATGTTTCAATTTTTAATTTAAGTTTTAATAACACCATGAATATCTGAATTTACAGTAGTTTGGTCAGTTTTATAGAAATAGTTAAACTCAACTAGCTTACAATTGCTGCTTAACATTTCCACTGCATTTATATGTTGCCTTTCCAAGCTTTAGCACTAACATGAAAATTGTACAAACAGAGTCTTTATCAGGTGAATACACATGTTAGTGTAAGTTGGATCGACCCCAACGGGAGACCAGAATAAGTACAATGCTACTTTATATAACATTTAACAGTTACTAATAGAAATTAACCTTTTGGAATATTATGACAAATCATTCTCTTAAAATTTCCTATATATTTTATATTTAATATAAAGAGCTAAATATTACCTTTACAAATTTCCAAAAGGTTGAATTCTATGTAATTATAGATTATGCTTGAATATTGCACGAAAACAGCTCAGCTTTGCTTATAGCTTCGCAACTTGTGAAACAGAAAACTGTTTAACAATCTAGGAAGCAGGTTCATTATGACTTTGAGAATATAAACATTAAAAAAAAACCTGTTCATTTGCATTTTGAGTGTGGTCTAAGGGAGTCTTTGTAATTATGTTTATCAACTCCGAGAAAATGACTTATTAAAATTTGGTAAAGCTTTGTTTTACTAAAACAGGATTTCTTACAAATTTTGAAAATATGAAATTTTGTTTGGAAATTTTGGTTCCATCATTGTATACCACAAAGTATTGACTGACTGACATTATCATTTGATATAAGTTATTAATTCTTCATTGACTAGTAAATAGATGGTATTAAAAGTATAATGAATTTCTTGTTTATCTTGTAAACTGTTCTTATCTAATATATTTTATTCAAGAATTAATGTTGAAGTTTTTAGTTGTGTGGAAAAGTTGAGGAGAAAGCTATTTACTTTCAGATTGCAAGAATTTTGAGTACATTGGATCAATTTAAATGGATGTCAACAGTAGTACCAGTACACATAAACCATGGCTATAGTGCTGGAATGTCCCAAAAAAGCCAAGTGTTCCAGTTACCGATCCAACACAAAAATGAGGCCAAATATGAAGATATTCTTGATATCATGGATTCTTATGAGAAACTACTGCAAAAAACATTTCAGGAATCCCATGGTTTGTTGTTGTCAGTTGTAACTCACTTAATTACTGTTAGTGTTTATTTGAATTAATGTAATATTATTTTGACTGAATGTAATGCTGTTATATACAGAATAATAGGTAGTTTCGTTTTTGATACTGACTGTATCCTGTGGAATATCAAGACGAGCCCCTTAGGGCGAGTTAAGATATTTCACATGATATAGTCAGTATCAAAAACGAAACTACCTATTATTCTGTTTAACGGTAATTATGACGTCACACAATGTATTGCCTGATATTTTCAGTGATACAGCCAGTACGTTGATACTCGAAAATATTAGGCAGTAAGATCAAAGGGAAAATATATGAATTACTGATAAATTGAAAGTAATGCTAATATATTGAATGTAATGTTATTATTTTGAATGTAATGCTATTTTGATTCCCTACATTTTAAATATTTTCCTTACACCACTCAGGATATGTTAAAAAGCACGAACAGAAAGTAAACAATTTAATTCATCGTATTGCCTTCAACAATGAAAGCAATGAAAAAGCACACACCACATATCCAGTAGTAAAAGGCAGCAAAAAAACAAAATGATGTTATATATGGCCTGATTTATCTGCAAAAAAAAAATAATCAAAAACGAATATGTAAAGTTCTTCTACATTTTTATTCAGGAACAGTTGAAATGTTAGATGAATTTGGAGTTATTGCATCTGGTGACCAACTAACCAAAGTCAGATTTGAAGGCGCAAAAAAACTACGTCTCATGTCTCCAACAACATCGGGAAGACTTGACCATTTGAGACCAGTTGTTATTGAGCTGTGGCATCTTAAGCAAGATTACTTAGAAGTTTGTATGAATAAAATATCTTTTTAATTATAGAATGCAGCCATAATTAGTGATGGTTTGGAACTGAAATCTGTCACATGCACATCAGTCCCATAGCATCAATTGCCAATTGATGCCATGTAAATAAGTGACGTTATCCAATCAAAATGAACGTTACAAACGTTGTTGCATTAGAATTGAAGTTTCATGTTTTCTGTCTAATATGTTCTGTGTACTATTTTTTGTGATTTTGTCTGTTGATCTTTTAAATTTTTATACGCCCGTCTTTTAGAAGCTTTATTCATAAAAAAGGGGGGATTTTTAACACTTCGGAAAATAACTCAAAAAGGCTTTCACCAATGTCCATGAAACTTTGGTGAATTGTTTATATCTATTGATGTAACAAATAATACTTAATAAAATCTGATGAAAACATAAAATTTGTAAAATCTTTAGTTCAATTTAAAACATTAAATTTCTTGTAAGAAATAGGTTCCATGAATGTCATACGTTTGTACTATTATTGAATGGTTGCAAGGATGAAAGCACATTAGCAGTCCCTGAGATACTAACTGTTCCCTGAGGCATATATCATTTTATGATAACATTTTTACTATCTAAGCTATGGATAAAAATCAAATACTGTTTTTGCATATAGGATGTTTTACTCTTGTTTAAATTGGTTGCAATTGAAATCACAAATGATACCTTAGCATTACAGCTTTTCTATAGAGTTCGGTTTCGGTGGAAGGGTTGAGCGCAATAAAAAATGTTATAAAACATAACTAGTCTACAATAGCACATAATAAGTAAACAAATGACAACATGAAAATCCTAACATGTGACTAAATATTCCTAGCATTGCAACATGAAAATAATAATCCTCTCTCTATCAAGTAAGAATTACAAAATATGAGAGTACCAAGTGGAAAAGTATGTTGAATTTCTATAAAATTTCCATATCTTTAGTATTGAATGAACACATGGGTACATAGTCCTCAAACATGATAACATATTTATTATAAAATTGAGAATGGAAATGGGGAATGTGTCAAAGAGACAACAACCCGACCAAATAAAAAACAACAGCAGAAGGTCACCAACAGGTCTTCAATGTAGCGAGAAATTCACGCACACGGAGGTGTCCTTCAGCTGGCCCCTAAACAAATATATACTAGTCCAGTGATAATGAACGCCATACTAATATATATCTATAGACAAAGACTTTGTTAAGGCATGTATATCAGTTGTGAACTTTTAACGAGGTCAATGCCTTATTTATATGCTTATATATGGATCTGCATTTTTTTCAACTGTATCATGCAAGAAATTAAAAATGAAATTGAAAATTCAATTTGTTTTAATAACTGCATAGTTTGTTGCATTACCATTATCATCTGTATTAAACATAACATTCTTGAAATCTCATGATAAACTTGCAAATTTTCTTATCTGATGTTGCACTTCCTCTGTGTTTGTTAAGTGTCTCATGATGTCTCAAATCTAAATTTAGCAAGATTTTTTTTACATTGATCAATAATATACATATAATTCGTAACATGGGATCAATATATGAAGAAATAGAAACAATGCGTCAGATTTGTAAAATAACAGTTGAATCATGTGATTGTCATATCCAATGAAAACAGTATAATGCTACTCAATCTCAGAATAATTATGTTTCCAATTTTTTTGACAGAAAACTTTTAAAGCACTTTACAAAATGGATTCCATAGACAAGTTAGGTACCTTGGCATTTTGGAGAAACAGACTGAAGAAGACTGATGTAAATGGCAAGGTGAAGGGTCACTTCAATTCCCACAGCGAATTTTTTAAACTTATAGTAAGGGAGCTTATTCGAGAACAGGCATTTGAACTCTTTAACATTAATATCGAAAACACTACAGCTTATCCACAAAATATCAGCAAGGCAAGCAGACTCACCAAAGAAAACAAAATGATGGAATTATCAGGTGAAATACTTCATAAATTTGATGTTATGCATACAGGGGTACCTTCAGAAAGCAATGACGAATTATTTAATTACAGTACAAATTTAACAATTAGGGGATTACACTACCTACAAATGGAGGACACTGTAAAAGAAGGTGACATTTCTAGAATCATTCCAAACCTGAAAGTGTGCATTCCAATTTTTTATGCACATTCTTGCCTTTCAAAATACTTATTTGAATGTGTAGATTACATTACTAAGGTAACCTGTTTTCTTTCTCCTTTGGAAAAACTTAGAGTGTTGGAAGGCAGTATGGTGAATTTGAGAGGTGGACAAGGCAATAATATCGAGGCCGATTTGGTACAGGAGCATTCCGTAAGGAATCAAAAAGAGTTGATCAGGGGTCTGGGCGCCAATAAAACTGAAACAGCTATTTCTGCTGTTACTGCAGCAGCACCAGTTATTTCACAAATATGCAGGAATTTTGATGCTGAACACAACATTGCAAAAAAAGCTTCAAGACACAGTAAAATTATATCTACAGAGGATATCAAAGTTGTTAGTGAAAGTTTAAGAAAAATGAGACCATTTTCAAATACTAATGATAGAAAATGTTCTTTCCCTAATTTACCATGTCAGCCTTCTGCAAATGTAGATAGGATCAAAATGGACATTGACTTGAATGTGATGCTAGGTAGGGTGGGCAGAGGATACATACCTGTAGTTAACGAGGAAGATGCAGACATTGGTACTGATGATGAAGAGGATGATGATGAAATTCCAGATATTCCTCTTTGATCCAGGTAATTCCAACTTAATGTATGGTATTGATGATATAAAATCACCGTACATTATTTGTGAGCTTCTGCTGTTCTTTGGTGGGGTTGTTGTCCCTTTGACACATCCCTCATTTTAATTTTAATGTCTTGAAATTTTATAATACTAGTAACATGGCTTAGAAACAGGTAGAAGAGGAGGTTGGTCCAACATTTCTATCCTGTTTTTAAAAAAAAAATTATCTACTGCAATAACCAAAACTGTTCCAAATAAAAAAAAAAAATTTATTTGATGCAAAAAAGATAACATTTGAGCAAACTTATATTCTTTATTGAACTCAATTATCAAATTTCATGAAAACACCAAGTCATCCACAAAAACAAGTTGCTATACAGTCAATGCAATGTAACTGCACAAAAATCACAGATGCAATATCTAGATATGTAATGAAGTCATTATAGAAGAGATAATGGAATTGCTAAGTCATGGTTTGTTAAATCTTGATTGCAAAAATGTTAATATTTTGTTTTCAGTGTACATTTTTACTAATGATTACTTAGATCTTCAACATAACTTTCATTAAAAACAATTCAAGCTGTTACTTTTTTATTTAAGGAATGACTGTAATATTTTTTCTGTCTATGAAGAAATAACACAAAAAAATGTGGTGCACACTGAATAACGTGTGTAGCGGGTTATTTAACAGTGTGAACCACATTTTTTATGTTATTTTGAATAGACAGAAAAAATATTACAGTCATTTCTTTATAAATAAATTCTAAATTCCATTTTAAACCATTTTAAACAATGAAAAAACGTTGATGACGTCACGGTCACATGACTAAATTATGTGTATGGGCTCCTAACAAACTAACATAAGCCAATCAGAAGACACGTTACATCCAAAATTAAATTATTCAAAGATATGGTTATTTCATTGAATGGTTAAGACAATGAGAAATACAAAAACTGGAGTAAGTCATACTGAGCTGCACTTATATGGCAGTTTAGAATATTCATTTAAAAGTATCATTTACATTATATACTGGTATCATTTATATTACATTTTACATATACAAACACAGAGATATACATTACAAATGTGTTGATGAAAATATTTGTTTTTATAATTTCAGTAATAACTCAGTGCAAGATGACCTGCAATATGTAAAAAGAAGTAGTCTTACATGATGAAGAGGCGTAAATACTTGTCATGTAATGTTACAAATTATTCAGAGTTACCGTAATGAATTACAGTAATACACTATAAATTTAAAATGTCCTGCAGACATCCCTGTACAATGAGTGTAGTCAATTATCCCTTCATGTCTTGTTTAAACTGTAGAACATTGTAGTTATTACTAGATTTTTTATTTTCTTACTTTTATAGAACATTGATGGATTGTATATTGATTTTTTTATCTGTTACTATTGGACTTATAATGTTATATGTTATCACAGACATTGATAACAATGCAAATGTAATAATTAGATGTAGATAACTTATTTCCCTTGCCAATTGTCTCCCCTTTCCTCCAAGATATGAATTCTCAAAACAAATGTGAAAAAAAACATATTCTATATTTAGTAAAACTATTTAATGTGTATTTCAGGTTTGGAATGATTCTAGAAATGTCACCTATTTTTTTTTATTTGTAATTTTTTTTAAGCATCTATTACCCCTATTGTTTCAATACAAATAAACAGTACTCTTAGAGTTACCATTTGATTTTCAAACAGGCCACATTCTTTAAAAATTTTTAACAGTTAAAGTGATTTATACTTCTAATTTATCAATGTAATATCCCCTAGTCACCTTAAATTTATCATGACCAAAATGTATTTACAAGTTCATTTCATCAACTACTCTTACCAACTGACAGTTTTCACACCTACATTGTAATGAACAAAAACTACAACACAAACAACCTTCAGGACTATTACTTGATTTTTTGTATCCAAATATTTTCAAGAGACATTCTCGATAACAGGCCTTATGCCTACAATAGCATAAAATGTCGTCTTGAATTCCTGGTAGGTTTTTTGTTAAGTCCATATTTGTATAGTATAAAGTTGCAGTTGACATTTGACCTCTCCTTCCAGCTCTCCCAATTTCCTGAAGGTAATTTGTTAAACTTCTTGGTGGTTTGCAATGGATAACCTGGGTCACTGAGGGAGGGTCAAAACCCATACCAACTACTGTTGTTGTAAAAACAAGCCTAAAACGAGGTTGAACACTCTGGAGATCTGTGATAATACAAGTCAAAACTTCAGTATCTTGATTTGAGTATAGGCAACCAAAAACAGCATTATTTACTGTAATTTTGCTTACTCCACCGAATGCATAATAAGCATAGCTCATAGCATGTGCAATGTATTCCATTGGCATAAACATTAAAGTTACAGGAAAATTATTTCTCTCAACAAGTAACTGGTCAATTTGACTCTTGTAAATGTTTTCTATTTTTTCATAAGAGGTGCCTTTAACCTTTTCACATACCATGAGTTTTAAATTAGTTTTTTCAGGACTTACAGAAATGACTTTAAAATTGCTTATAAGCAACTGCTTGGATAAAGCATTTATATGTTTTCCTGTTAGTGTTCCACTTAAACATGCTATAGGGACATTGTTGAAAAAAGATTTCAGAACTACTAATTCTGAAAAACTTTTTCTGAATTCTCTTCCCCTGAAAAATAAAAACATGTTTTATATAATGGGTAAAGTGAATAATAAGACTAAAACTAAATAACTTATGTTTTTTTATGTTGTTTGTAATATAAGTATATTTAGAAAATACTGTGAACAGTCTAACTTTAAAATCAATCCTGTGTGTGTGTGTGTTACACAAATTATGTTACATTACCGGTATATATTTTATAATCAAAAGCATTTATACTGCTGATGACAGGTACTGTTTTGTACTGATGATTCCATTTAACTGAATGTGATGCTATATAAATTTTACTGAATGTAATGGTACTTAGATTGAATGTAATTCTATTTTAATGAATGTGATGATATTAAGATTTGTTGATACTTCTTTTTAACTTAATGTGATGCTATTTAGATTAAATTTAATACTACATTTGTATCTAAATGTCAAATGAATGTGATTGTATTTAGAATTAATTGAATACTATTTTTCTGAATGTGATTTGAATTGAATGCAATACTATTCTACTGAATGTGATTTAAATTGAATGCAATACTATTCTAATGAATGTGATGATATTTAGCAGGTTTAGCTTGAATGTAATACTATTCTACTGAATGTGATTTAAATTGAATGCAATACTATTCTAATGAATGTGATGATATTTAGCAGGTTTAGCTTGAATGTAATACTATTCTACTGAATGTGATTTTAATTGAATGCAATATTATTCTACTGAATGTGAAGATATTAAGCTTGAATGCAATACTATTCTACTGAATGTGATATTTTAATCGAATGCAATACTATTCTACTGAATGTGATTTAAATTGAATGTAATACTATTCTACTGAATGTGATGATATTAAGCTTGAATGCAATACTATTTAATGAATGTGATGGTATTGAGATTTATTGTTCAGCCCATGAATTTTATATGAATCTGACAAGTAATTGTTGGGTTGCTGTCAATAAATTTTAATTGAATGTGATGCTCTTAACTAACTTAAGTGTTATGCTTTTTTGATTCAATGTTATTCAGCGTTAATTGAGTATGATGTTATTTTGATAGAGTGTCATTCTATTTTGAATGAATATGCTATTTTGATTGTATGAGTGTGATGCTATTTGAATCAATGTAATGTTAATTTGATTGAATGTAATGCTATTATATTGAATGTAATGCTATTATATTGAATGTAATATATTCTGATTGAATGTAATGCTATTTTGATTGCAGACAATGCTGTTATATTGATTTTAATGCTACATGTATTTTGATTGAATGCAATGTTGTTAAATTGACTGAATGTAATACTTTTTTTTAATAACGATACTATTTTGATTGAATGGGCTGCTGTTTTATTAGAATATAATGCTTTTTAAATTGATTGTGATGCTATATAGATTGAGTGTTATTTTATTATAACTGAATGTGTTGTTTTTTTGTTGTTGAATGTGGTGCTTTATTGATTTAAAGTGATAATATTTAATTTAATGAGATACCATTTTGACTGAATATGCTGCTACATTGATGTTCATTAATGTGTTGATTTATTGCTTGACTGTGATGTTAAATGTATAAATAGGTATAATATAAAGAATTTTACAATCTGTTTTACATGTTTAAAACAGGGTATATTAACTTCATCTAAGAAACTATGTAAATAAATATTGCCTTCAATCATATGAAATGGAATGTGATATAGTGATTATATGAATTAGAAAGAAAAAAAATCTGTGATTGTAATTATTTGTATGTGGTGCATGTATGAATATATTGGTTTTCTATCTGTGACTCTATTTATTTTGATGTTTGTTCAAATATGAATTAATAGTATTTGTACATGTATAAAATAGTGAATAAACAATTATTGTGTACTCAACGTAAATTTATGATTTAATGTATTGTACCTATAGATACTGTAACAAGTTATATATCTGTTAAAAAAAAACCTTGTGCAAATACATATGATTAAAATAGGGTGGTTGGAAAACCTCTTGTTAACAACATTGGAAATTTCTATAACAAACCAAGTTAAGTTAAATTTCAAAACTTTGAAATTACAACAACTGAAACACTTAAGAAACCAAAGTACGTTCCAAAAACTAATAAAATTGTTTTCCTTGTTCAAAGAGAAGTTATGAAAGGCTCAAGTTAACAACTTTTTGTTATTATAAAAAAAATAAAAAAAATTGACATTTCAAATTGAGTTATTTCCCTTAGTCCATAATGTTACCTTAAAATTTCTTCTGTGTAAACATGCCAACCAGGCTATAAATCAGTAATAAATCGAAAAGAATAATGTATTCCACTTGAAATTGAATTAAATTAATTTTGTTAAATTATCAGAGTTCTGATAAAAGTGATTTTATGGCTACTGGTAATCTGTACTGCAATAGTGTGCATAAAACTACAAAATAACTAACAAATAACATTTTAACTTTCAATAACAATTTCAGAAATTATACAAAATACAAAAGCCTTTAAAAAAATCTAATGTTCAACAATGGAAACTTCTGAATTACCAGTCATCAATTTTGTGACATTCATCAATGACAATTGCGCCAACTTTTCCCTCCAATGCTCGTAACAATTTAACACCATTTTCTGCAACTAACAGTCCCTCAGGGTGTGTCAGAATGATACTGGCACTAAGTGATTCCTGTATGACTATATTATATACATAGATAAGTAATTTGTTCAGTTTGAGAAGTAAGGGCTTGACCTCAAAGGGATTCGATCCCATGCATCACGCAACCCTTCAATGTACATCAATGCCAATATCCATTTAAAAATGAAGATAAAGGCACCAATATGAGGAGAATCTTTTTCACTTTTGAGTATTTAATATTTCTTTAATAATACAGTAATAAATGTGAAAATTTTCTTAGTTTCTCAGACAGTTGATTTGTCATTAATCAAGTTAATGTTTCATTTCGGCAGAAAAAGATAAACCTCAATTATAATAAAGAGGTCTTTCCCATACTGAACTTATTACAGAAAATAAACTCAAATTATTAAAGTTATTTTAACATTTACATTCAGAATTGCTATAATGAAAACATTATAAAATAATTCCTTCTTATTCAGAATCAGGTATTGTTTAGAAACAAATGCAAAAAAGTATATGTTGCCTTCTTGATGTTATTGTTTTATGCTACATTTTGTATATTGTTTGGTTGCTATATATTCATCATGTACATATTGATAATACCATGAATACATACCATTTTCACAGCTGTCTTTGTTGTTCTCAATGATCTGGCACTTCTGGCTAAGCTGAACAACCTTAACATTAATCTTGTTCAATTTTTTACATTGATCTTCCATAATGGCATTTAGAGGAGACACCACCAATACCTTATTCTGCACTCTTCCAAGGTCTTCAAATATTTCTTTAAAAAATATAAACATTCAGAGATATACAACTGCAAGTAATATTTTTTGTATGTAGAATCTGTTGGCAGTTTGCATGAACTAACCCCATTGGAAAAAATCTATAGAGCTTAATCATTATTATTATTATTATTATTATTATTCAGAAGCATACATTTTAGTAGCCCAGAGCCCCTATCAAATATGTGAGCTGTAGTCACAATAGTTGTCCATATTTTTGATTTATCATATTGATGATTCAAAATAAAATTTGCTTAGTTTCAAGATGTCCCCAAAATTGCTTGGTCTTGTGTAAGAGAGGTTGGCTGAATCGCTAAAATACCAAAGAGATAATAAAATTCCAACAATTCAAAAATGAACTGAAAATACAATGGCTAAAACATGAAATGCAAAATTGACAAACAACAGTTACATGTATATCAAAAACACAAGATAGAACCTACACAGAACACCAGCCTAACAAAAACTGGTGGTGATCTAAGGTGCCCAGGAAAGGTAAGCAAATCCTGCTCCACGTATGGCATCCAATGTGGTTATACTTGGATACAAACAAAAATATGGAAACAATTATTCAGTATATCTATCAAATCCTGTTACAGGAAGCACTCTTACAGTTAGGTGTGTACATGTATTTTCCCATTTTGGCACCTGTGGATTTTTGAAATAAGAGAGCAAGATGCAATAAAATTCTTGTTTGGATATATAGCTGAGGATTAATTTATATGAACATGAAGATTATGTAATGTATGTAATCATGGTAATAGAGGCTGTTTCCTGTATGTCAGTCGGTATTTGCATATCCATACCAAACATTGGTCCAGCATATATTGTAAAGTTCTTTTTCAATTTTTTGGGGGGAACAAACTTTGTGATTATACATGTATATTAAGAAAAATAATGAGGCGAAATAGACCCATTTTTTATTTGATCATGTCATAAGGTAGATTACTGTCAAGAGTTTCTGAAAAGGAAACGCTCAAAGGCATTGTAATTCTAGTTCAGTTCAAAATTGAAATTTTATGGGGTATATGTGACATTTTCACCCCCTTTTCGCAATATTCCATGGTAAATAAATGCAGAATGTTGCTATGAATACACATAGAGGAATTATTTTTCACCATTTTAACTTTTGAAAATCTTTGGAAGATACTCATTACATACATATGCACATGTATAAGCTTTCGGGTCGATCCGGCCCCATATCGATCCGGGCCATATTAAAAGTCGATACGGCCCCTCAAAAAAAAAATTTATAAGGATAAGGAATAAAAATAAAGATATATATATTAATTGTAATTCATAAATGTTTATGATTTATTATATACAACCCCGGCCAGGATTTGATTGAATTTAGTGATTACAAGTGGCATTACCTTAGTTCACAATCATCAGACAATTGTTGAATAAACAAACCAATTATAGACTAATGATTTCGTTTATATATACTGTTCAAATTTGTCACAAATTCCTCCATATAGTGAATATAGTTTATTCCTATTTTATTATCGGGCCGGATCGACGTGGGCCGGATCGACTTTGGGCCGGATTGACTTGAGGCCGGATCGGTTTGGGGCCGGAACGACCGGATACCCATGTATAACACAAACAGCTAAGGTTAAAGTATTACAAAGCCAGGAATAGAGAATGATAAAACATTTTGTGGTTCAATTTTAATTTTATTTTCTTACGGTGAATAGTGGAGTGCTACCATTATATAACTAAACCACAAATTAACAGGTTGGGAACAACCCTTCATATATATACTTCTTATATTTAGGGGTACATTTCAATTTTGTTGTAAAAACCCATTTTTGTTACAAAAGGGCACACATCTGTATTTTTGAAGATAAAATAGCCTTGCCCGTGTGACCTCACAATTATTTGAACTCATCTACATTGAATGTTTCCACATTTAAGTTATGTTTTTCTTTTTAATATATTATAAATGATCACTTGCAGACTTGGCCCTTGTCTGAGCCGAGGGACAGTGACTGATTTCAGGCCTGAGCGATTCTTTTTGTTAGGTGGTGTTCCGAACCCGATTTAGGACTGGACAACTATTTAAAAGAGCCGTCAAGATCGAATTATAATAAAAGTTATAGTGTACAAAAATATATATTTCCACGATGTTTCATAATTTGTTTGATTAGTTGAATATAAATAGTTGATGGAATTAATAAACTCACTGGGCAACAAATGGAATATTATACTCTTTCCAAACCCAACAGGCAGATTGACTATAATATTATTTCCCTGGAGAATGTTTTCTATCGAGGAAATTTGTTCATGTTTCAGTGTCAACTGTGGATACAGCTGACATTGTACGTTCCGTATCGTCTCTGTAACATCCATGTTGGATTTGACAAGGGTGAAATAAGTATACATACACCAAAATATATCTCCAGTTTAAAATATCATTTTCTAAAAATTACTGCTAGCTTATATTGTAGTCTTTAAAATCTGTATTCAATTATTAATATAGTATAAAATTCCATACAAATAAAAACAATTTGGACATATTTAATTTTTTTTCAAGAATGTTGAAAAAAACCTACGCTAGCGTTAGGAGTTGGTGGCAGTGGTTAAAGTCAACGTAGCGTAGTAAAGAGGACGTAACCGCTGTTTCGGAGTTCGCTCAAAATCGTTCAAATTTTTTTGTCGCGTTTTTTAATTTCCGGATCTGCGCAGAAATCTACTTCCGTTTCCCGTCTTGTTTACATGAGACTTTGAATAAAATGTATATTTATCAGTCTAAGAAAGGAACTAATACTAATTCATTTAAAAAAAAATGTTTGTTATTAAAAAAACGTTACCTGATGACAGCGTTTCTTTGTTTACATCGAATATGACGTCATAACTTAAATAACGTCACAACTAAAATCCCTAACAACAAAACCAAAATCGGAAACGTTATGACTATGCGCACAGTATTGGTGCTACGTTTGTAACGTCAGAAAACGTTCATCGACGGAACGTTGAGAAAACGTTATTGAAGCCTGTGTCAACGTTTGCATCTAAATCTTTTTTAAGTTTTTTTTTCTTTTGTGTCTACTGTGAGTCAATAAAAATTGCAGTTTACAAATTATAGATTTTGTATGTACGTGTTATTGTTTAAGTATATTAATTGTTGAAGGTTTGAAGTTTGATAAATATTTGAATGATTGAAAGGATAATTTCCATAATGGCGATCGACAAAAAAAGAAACATAATTTATAAATACATTTTATTCGTGGTCTAAGCACCGCAGAATTCGGCCATGCAGAGACTCATTTAAATTGATTACACCATTATCATCAATATCAACCTCTGAACAAAATGTATATAACTTAAACTGTGCTGTTCTTACAAAATACGGCTTGCATTTTTCAAACGCCCTTTGTCCAATCTTTTCATCAGGATATTCATTCTTGAACTGAAGAAATACTTCGGTCTGTGTTTTTTCTAAAATATAACACGAATGAGAGGAATATACATTGGGGCTAATTCTTACTCGTTTGATGTCATTTTTGTTATTTGTTGGTCTGCTGACATTTGATTGAAGCCAGAAATCATGAACAATTCTTTTGGTTTGTTCTGTCAGGGCATCGGATCTGGTTTTCCGAGTCGTGTAAAGAAATGACGAGTGTTCTGAATGCAAGACTTTGGTTCTAATTTTTTTCCCTTTCTGTAAAGTTCTACTATTTACGCCTAATATATTTGCCAAACTTTTCGTTGCTTTCTTTCTATCGGATATATTTTCACCGCTAACAGACGAAGTTAGAATATTTAATGCAGCTTTAGCTTCTCCATTTCTCTTGTGTTTTACCGACGTAATTACATCTTGTATATTACGAATCGCCATTTTTTCTACGCTTTCTTCAAACGAATCGTGAAATTTTTTAACTCCTGGTGATTTTAAAATTCGATTACAGTCAACGTATGCAGAAAGTACAGCCGCTCGTTTATTTGGAGTTATTGGAAGTGCTTGTTTCAATTTTTTGAGTGACCTGGAAAAAAAAGAAGACAGGTCATTTCATTTGAATAAACCCATGATGATTTTTACGAGACATTTACGAAGCTTTTTTTGTATTTATAATTATAGAATGCATAGGGGGGGGGGGGGTCTGATTTAAATTAATGTAGCCTGTATCGCTGTCGTAAGTTTGACTTCCGCTTAAATATGTTACAAAAAAAGGAATGCTCGGTTTGTATGTGATCAGGATTATCCTTATATATAACCTGCAAAACGGAATCCTTGTGTCTATTGATAACAAAACTCTTCCTATGAAAAGGGGAGCTATTTCTTCCCTTGTCTTAATCCACATTCATGTGTATTTGGACTAGTTAATGCTTCTATCTTCGATATACTAAATTTTTATACAAAAAACTATTTAAAGTTACTTTATTTTTATTGTTTTATTTTATTTCAAGAAATGGCATACTGTCAGATCCCCTTTAATGTTCGAGTTTGGTTTAAGATAGATTTCATCCATTTATTTGGTACATGTAGTTATTTTTATTTCATAAATCCCAATTCAAATAAATGCGGTAATAGATGTCTAAGTCCCACAGTACACGGGTAAAAGAATGAGTCTTAAGATTTTGAAGATTCAATTGTTTAGTTGTTAACAATTTGTTGTATGTCATTCTATTTTATTTTCAATTTTTTTACCTCGCTTTATCCATTCTGTTAGAAAATGGGTTTCCCTCGTCACTCTTTGGTGTACTTGTTAAATCAGCACGTATTCCTTTTCTGTAATTATTCATGTAATTCCTTCTGTTCTCCTTCTTGTTATCTTTTTGCAGGTTTTGCTGTTTTCTTCTTTCATTATAAAGTCTTTGTTTAATTGCGCTCTTTGTTTCACTTAGTGCTTTAGTCTTTGATAATTTATTTTTTTTGTAACGGTTTTTTATGTAGCATCTCGCTTTTTGTTCTCTTCTTCTTTTTTCCTTTCTTTCTTTATTTAATCTTATTCTTTCAGTGGTGGTTAAATTTGTTTTGGCCTACAAGAACGTAGTTTATGCATAAAAAATTAAAATGACAAAATAAACGTTACGTTGAAAATCACGGAAAAACGTTACAAGATTGCACGGTAACAAATCAGACTAGACATTTCGATTTTCTAATTATTTTTTTGTCTTTCATTATTTATTCAAAATTCCTTTTATATGAGAAATACTTTTAAAAACACATTACGAAAACAATACATAAATTAAAGAATAAGATACACAATTGATTTATATTTACATTCGAATCGAAAACATCTTTACGAAAACGTACATAATTTGTGCATTTAGCACACGGTAACAAAATGGACTAGACAAGCAAAAAGTTAAAATTTGATTAGAAAATTCCACTTCCAAACCATATTTTTGTACTATTTGTAAACGGTATTAAAAGCACATTAAGCATATATGTTTTTTTTTTCGTTTATATATTATTACATTCTATCAAATTTCTTACCGTAGAATCCATTGTATTTTTTTTCCCTATTTCATATGTCTTGTTACATCATCTTTTGAACATTTCAATGCATCTTCTAACTCGCATATTTGAAAAAAATGCCCAAAACGTCGGATGACGTCATAGAGAATTGTGCTAAAATTTCGCATAGCATTTCCCGCTTTGCGTGCAATATTAAGATTTTCTGATTCAAATTACTAAAAAAACTCGATTTCCATGTTACAAGTTACGCTCATATTTTTTGACGTTTTTTTCCCTTTAGGGTTATTTGATTTAATTTTATGTTATAATTTTACTATTTCAAAGATATTACTATAAAACTATAGTCTTTTAGACATTACATATCATACCAGTTTTCATTTATTCTAAAAGACATGCTCAAATTAGGAAGAAAAAACGCGGAACTAGTAGGGTTCACCAATACTGTGCGTAACGTCTATGGTATTTCCGTTTCTCTTTTTAACATTGTTGATTTAAAAAAAAAATCATAGACTTCGTCCCCATTCACAGGTAATGCCTGCCTCATATTAAGATTCTACCAATGTATCATACATGTAACATCCGGTTTAAGAAATAAGTTTCTTTTATATGAGGACGAAGTCCCAAATTACGGTAGAAAAGGGAAAAAATGGAAAAAATTCTGGAAAATTTCCCGAAATTATCATTCTACTAATGAACTCAAAATTATTAACTTTTTTCAGACTTTTTTAAATCCACTCATCTGCGCAGAAATCTACTTCCTTTTCCGGTCTTGTTGACATGACGCTTTGAATAATATTTATATTGATCAGATTACAAAAATTATCGGAAGGAACTCAATACCAATTAATTTTTAATAATTGTTTGATATGAAAAAAAATGTTACCTGATGACAGCATTTCTTTGTTTACATTGAATATGACGTCATAACTTAAATAATGTCACAACTAAATCCCTAACAGAACCAAAATCGGAAACGTTACGGTATTTTCGTTTCTTTTATTGAAATGTTTGAATTAAAAAAAAATCATACAGATTTCGTCACCATTAACAGGTAATGCCTGCCTCATATCAACGCTGCATATATTCGTACCTGGCCTGAGGAATAAAACTAAACTTAATTGATTTTTTATTATTTGTCCAGTTTTTTGTGAATTGGGCAGTTGGTTAAAATTTGTAGAAAAAACGAAGTTATATCTTTTACATAGAGAAAGGAGCTATGTTATGATATCAAATTACATATGTTACACTGTACTTGTATAAATTGTTTTATATAACTTAAAGATTAATAAATTATCGCTTTAAAAAAAATCAACATATGATAATTAGCTTTTTCGTGAATATCAAAAGTTATAGAAATTCTTTAATATTGCAATATACAATGTAATCATAAGTAATCACAAGTAATCATGATTACTTTCAAGAAAAGTAATCGAATGTAATCAATTACATTTGAAATAAGGTTTCTCTTATGGTTGGGGCCTGTTATCTAACTTCCACGTGAATAGATATTTTTCGTATCACACCGTACGGAGTGTGATATGAAAAAGTGATATAAAAATTACGTTAATTTGATTGGCTTATCTCGTAAATTTCCAATATTTTCATTGGCCGTTGATCAGGTCATTATTCACTGGAAAAGGTCATGCCGGGACTACCTTTTTTCTTGACAACTGATTGTTTTCTTCGAGTTTTCGCGATTTTCGTCTGCTTTATCGTCTGCATTATCTAATATATGTATGACACAATCATTAAAGTTTTTTACTGTTCAACCGCATTTTTCTTTCATTCTATATTCTGTAAACTGCCATGCTCTCTCGTCTTTCATTGATAAAATTATAAGAGATCAGTCCGCGCATACTTAGCAACTGACAGATGACGCCCGTAGCAAGAACTCTCGCCACGAAAATAATCTTAAAAACATTTGTTTTTTACCATACGTTTTACAGCTTGTGATAATTCAATATCGTTTGAATTAAACTGAGTCATCTCATTTTTAAATATAAAATCATCCTTGAGCGAATAAAATAAAACCATATTAGTTCAAAAAGTATACAGATCAGTACGCGTTGCAAAGAAAAACGGCCGTAGCAACACAACTCGCAACAAATAGGCCACGCACATACAACTTTTTGCCATAAGATAAATAGGTTTATCATATACTTAGCATTAATATGATAGCTTTTGCATATGTGTAATGGGCGGAAATGCACAAGCCATATCTTCCCATCCGGGCTGATAACCCATATCAAGTGCCTCTCGTGCAAAAAACCCATATCAGTGCCTCTCGTGCAAGTTACTTCCGGTGTTTCCGGTATCGGTTGTTTACTTTTCTATTGTGACGTCAGATATTTTTTTATGACGACGTCAAAATTAACGGGAACTTTTATGGGGATAGTTTAGTACTTGCTAACAAATGCCATTGTCAATTATGAATCATTTTATAGTACAACAAACATGGATTAGTAATGATCGTAAACTTTTCCAAATTTTCAATGTTTCAAAATGCCTCTATAGGAAATGTTAACATACATATATATATAAGGAGGTAGTGATGCTGTTGTTGGACAATTATAGTATATTTGATTCATAATTTATTTTCTTTATAAAGTTTTTGACTGTTTTAGTTATTGCATTTGTTTATTTGCCTTACATAAAACTATTGTCGGAAGTATATGATAAAGTGATTAATACATGGCCTTTTCCATATCAGCCTGGGTATCATCCCTCGACCCATATCAGCACCTCGACTCCGTCTCGGGCTGATATGGGGGTCTCTGGATGATACCCAGGCTGATATGGAAAAGGCCAAGTATTAATCTCTATTTAACAACTTGTGAGAATTAGATATCGCTTGATATCAACTCTCGTTATTTAATTTCAATAATAATAAACTCGCCATAGGCTCGTTTATTATTATTGAAATTAAATAACTCGAGTTGATACCAGTCGATATCTAATTCTCACTCGTTATGAAACCTATAAGTAATTGTAATGTAATCGATAACATTTTATAAGCAAAGTAATTGTAATTTAATCAATTACATTTTAAATTAATCGACCTCATCCTTGCAGGCTGAGGTCTGTTGTTTTTTTTGTATCTCATATCATTCATATTTATTTTCTTTCTGCAGGATGTGCAGGTAATGTTCAGCCAAAACCTTTAACCAGCTGTGGTTCCGGTCAACAAAGATGTCCATCTCAATATCAATGCAACACGCCTCCATTAGGCGGTAGCGGAGTATGCTGTCCATATGGTATGCTCTTCTTTTTGCTAAAAAAATCAACCACACATGCAATGAACTATTACATATATTGAAATTTACAAATATGTTAAACCCCGCCAAATTCATTAAAGGGTCTGTCATAGAATCATTTTCATAACAGCGTGGACAACATCAATACTTATGTTGTTAATACCGGTAATACTGAATCGTTTACCTCTAGCTTGTTTGTCAACGGCTGTCGAAAACAGTGATGGTATGCACTCAGTCAGTTCAATGGACTGTGTTAAAAAGGATCCTAGCTAATTCACATGAATGTGTGATCTTGGATATGTTAGTTTATTTATGTCATTTAAATTTATAATGTGCATATTCTCATTTCTTCAAAAATGTTTTAGACGATTGTGTGGTTCTGTTAAGGTATCGTTTAGTATTAAAAAGAAAGAAGATGTGGTATGATTGTCAATGAGACAACTTTCCACAAGAGACCAAAATGACACAGACATTAACAACTATAGGTCACCGCACGTCCTTCAACAATGAGCAAAGCCCATACCACATAGTCTATATAAAGTGTATTTAGCTATAAAAGGCCCCGATATGACAATGTAAAACAATTCAAACGAGAAAACTAACGGTCTTATTTATATAAAAGAATGAACGAAAAACAAATATGTCACACCTAATAACAGATTCATTCTCTTGAGCAGTTTGCAACTTGGCCCTTTTTTTAACCTTGGTAGCGTACCTGGTATGTTTTATTACAGCACACCAAAAAACCGGTAAATATTTAGAACATATAGTTACTATATATCTTATGTATCAATATCTTGGATGTTTTTATTCTGTCTAATTTTGTTTTGTTTTAGTATGTCCTCAAATAAAATGCAGTCGACCATGTCCAAACGGGTATAAATATGACGTCAATGGATGTCAGACATGTCAATGTCTACCTGGCTCTGGTGAGTTATTGTATGTTCTGTACCTTCCTCCTTTAGTAGGAGCACCCCCATTAGTGAGTTCGTTCCTACAAATTTTGAGATTTGACGGAAAGAGTTATTTGAGGAACAGAATTTAGATGTTATTTGAATAACTTTATATTGAAAAAATCATGTGAATTTCAGGTAAATAATTTAGCTGTTAAACAAATGCAAATATTATCGATAAGGGCAGCAGCGCATATAGTGTTATTGTTCGTCTAGTATCTAGTACAGTGGCGGCCGACTGGCTGCCTAAGAGGGGGCCGCTCCTGTCACGCTTCAGTGATTCTCTATATAATCAACCAATTTTTTTTCTCATAAGGGGGGGCGAGACCCCTGCCCCCCCCCCTAAATCCGCCTCTGTAGTATGCTCTTATTCACTACTGTGTTTCTACATATATGTCTTCTTGAATAAATTCATGTCAATTAATTAATTTGAATCGCCCAATTGAGAATTGATCAAGTTGTAATTGAATAATACGTTGCAATTCAAAAAGACCTTGTTTTCTATTTTAAACTATGAACAATATGGATTGTGCAATCCTCAGTTAGAATTGCTATACGTGGGGTGTGGATGAGGGTTTGCATAATGATGGACAAAACTTGACAAAAACGGAAAAAAAGGCCAATAAGTACAAATGGTAGAGAAAAAAGGCCAAGAAATATTCGCAAAATTTATAAGAATAGATAAAAACGGCTTAAAAATTAATGAACATAGATGTAACAGACTCTAATCCACATCCGACAAAAATGAACAAAAATAGTTTCATGTTTAAAATATTGTTTCAATAACATCAACGGTACCAATTTTCCTGCACCAGATGCGCATTTCGACAATACATGTCTCTTCAGTGATGCTCGTGGATGCGCATTTCGACAATACATGTCTCTTAAGTGATGATCGTGGCCAAAATATTTGAAATCAACAATATATAAAAGATGAAGAGCTATAATCCAAAAGGTCCAAAAAGTATAGCCGAATCCGTCGTAAAAAATACTAGAAAAAAATATTGATAATTCTCTGTAGTGGGGCCCGAAAGCATACAAACAGAAATCAGTTTTCCAAAAACAAACACAATACTTCTATTGAATTACATTTAATTGAATAAAAAGTACTCTAAATTTCTATATATTACATATCTATATTCCTATAGCTTGTGAAAAGGACACACCTCACGGGTCATGTAGACTTGGACCATTTCCCAGTACACCGTGTCCAGCGGGATCATACTGTAAAGATCCATACTGCTGTAGAATTCGTAAGTATTTGTTTTCGCACATGAAATTATCAATGTTCATGAAAGCATTATACATTTACAATAAGATTTATCAATGAGTCTTAAATGTATGTAGACTAAAGGCGCATCATAGTTCTGATACCTTCGATAACTTTTAGGATATACCGAGTGCGCTCCCTGTAAAGAGGTTTCCCTTTTTCAAACTTCCATCCGTCTTTTCTCAATTTTATAAACAAAATATTTGAAAATAAACGTTACCAAACGTTAAAATTGAGAATGGAAATGGGGAATGTGCCAAAGAGACAACAACCTGACCATAGAATAAAACAACAGCAGAAGGTTACCAACAGGTCTTCAATGTAGCGAGAAATTCCCGCACCCGGAGGCGTCCTTCAACTGGCCCCTAAACAAATATATACTAGTTCAGTGATAATGAACGCCATACTAATTTCCAAATTGTACATGCCTGCAAGGAAAGAAAAATCACAAAAATACTGCACTCGGAGGAAAGTTCAAAACGGAAAGTCCATAATCAAATGGCAAAACCAATATAACGGAATTTCGTGACCGGCTGACATTTTTCAAAAAAATATTGTGAAAACTAAAACTAAATTAGAAGCCACCTTTGGATCACCTCTTGACGCAAGAGCACTAGTAATATATGTGTTCATTCAATCCTGGTACACTATAAGAAAATATAGTTTCCATCTTACTTTCATTGAAAAAGTTGAAATCTACGGAAGCCTTTTAGGGCGGTGACAATTTACTTTTTTACAATTTGATATAACAAATTATTAATTTGATATAACAGATTGTCAATTTGATATAACAAATTATTAATTTGATATAACAAATTATTAATTTGATATAACAAATTATTAATTTGATATAACAAATTATCAATTTGATATCACAGATTTTCAATTTTGATCATAACAGAGTATCAATTTTGATATATAACAGAGTATCAATTTTGATATATAACAGAGTATCAATTTGATATAACAGATGTATTATATCAAATTGTAAAATGTAAATTAACATGGCCCTAAAAGGCTTCCGTAGAAAATCAATCTGTCCTCTGCAATAGGTTGAATAATCATCCCCAGATTTCAGGAAATAAGCTTAAAGCCTAAAAAAAATCAGGTGATAACATTATGCCTAGGCGTTAGCTTATTGCCTCTAACACACACATACATACATAAATACATATTAAACAGGGTTATAAAGTAAATTAGTTATCTATTGTATATTAATAGCATGCAAATTTGGCGTTCCCCATCCATCAATTTCCTGTGGAATGGTTATCGGCTCCAACAATTGTCCAGCTGGATACAGTTGCCTAGCCGGACCAGCTGATGAATACTTTGCTTGCTGTCCTGACGGTAATCAATCTTTTTTAACTTTTGACTATTTTTTATGCGAGTGGATTTCTTTACATGGCGAGCATGGTCCGCGTCATGAACTTTTTACAAAATATCTTAACTTGAATCTTTGCAATGAATAAGCATCACACTTAGTAACATCATTTGGATATCATATATAAATATTCTGCTTTCAGAGTTCCTGATAAAGGTGTAAAGTACTTCGGACTCATCAAATTGTTAAAGTTTTGTTTTCATTGGTATTCGGGAATATTATATCTTAGTTGTATTTGGCAAATTCTTTTAGAATGATTTGCGCTCAATACTCTTCATCTTCGTACTTTATTTGGTCTTTTAACTTTTTGTATTTGAGCTTCCCTGATTGGTCCGTTGTAGACGAAACGCGTATATGGCTTACAAAACTATAGGCCTGGGGTCAGTTTCACGAAATACTTACAGCTAAGATTGATCATAAGTATACTGAATTGTTCATGACTTACGACCAATCTAAGTCGTAAGTACTTTTGTGAAATAGACTCCTGGTATCTAAGATGAAATTTTGGTACCATATCTATTGTTTCAATCCACGTCTGAAAAGGGACCGCGGTTGCTTTGAATATAACATACATAGCACCTCAACTATAGATATAATGGTTACGTATTCTCAGCATTCAAGTGCAATATATTAGTCAAGTCATTTGAGTTGCTAAGTACATATATATATATATACTTAGTCTAGTAGTTGTCAAGTATTTCGTCACTATAAGACATTAACTTCTTGTTTGGATACTTTTAATTACGTTTAGGGGTATGGAAAGTACGACAACACGTGCACTCTTGCTGTATTGTGTCTTATATAATCAATACGGTTTTTTTTGTAGAAAATAAGCCAACGCCAGACAAATGTCCGAAAGATAGATACCCTAAGTCAAAATGTTATGTCAGACGAAGCTGTAAAAACGATTCATCTTGCCGTGGGAATAAGAAATGTTGCAAACAAGGCTGTCAATATAAATGTGTAGCTCCTGTATACTGATGAATAGTACAGAAATAAAATGTTTGAGCGTTTGATTTTCTCGGAGTTCAGAATTTTTGTGATTTTACTTTTTACAATATGTTTTGTTTATCCTTTAATTTTAAAATTCATGTTTTGATATGGAACAGGATCTGCTTACCCGAAGCAACAGAGATCTCTCCCGCTTTCTTTAAGATGGGAAGGGGGGCTGGGGGTTCGTGTTGCTCAGTTTGTAGTTTTTTTCTGTTTGGGTGATGTTGTTTGGCCTTTTCTTTTTTAGCCACGGAACACATTTTGCAATTACTAGTATACAAGAGAAGTGAGAGAAATGAAAATATAGAAATTTCATTTTCCTTAAATTGTGAGGGTCTGAATGGTATTGCAAAAAGGTAGGACAGAAAGTCACAGAAGAAGAGTCACGGACTGTTGGTCGATCGGACGGTATCAGGTCCGTTCGTTCCCAAAACACAATCGCACCCCACATGTTCGTCCCTTGTGTACGTTCGCGCCTTATTGTTAGTCTCCGAGGGTATGGTAAACTGAGTAGTCCGTGCTTCGGTACTCCTGATATGTTTTATTACAAAATTGTGCTAAATTTTCCGTTGATATGCCTAAAATAAGAAATTATTAAGAAACTGAGTTGACCTCAGATGAATTTATATATATAAAAAAATGTGGTATGATTGCCAAGGAGACAACTCTCCACAAGAGACCAAATAACACAGAAATTAACAACTGTTGACTATTTCAAGATCCTTTTCGGTCACATATAGTCTAGGTTCTTGGCTGCCAAATGGTTTCTTTTTTTCAATACATCTAGTTTTTTTTTTATTTGTTACCACGAATTATCAAAGATTATTATATATGGTAAATATACAATATGTACAGAAAAACTAGCGCAATTTGGGAAAAAAATATTTAATCGCAAATAATACATCTTGAAAATAGCTATTGGTGCAAAATAACTTGTGCAAAAAAAATCTATATGATTTTCAAATAAAAAAAAATGTCTCTACTATATGTCTGTCATCAAAACCAAGTACAAAGCACACGTTTCACTTCATGTCCAAAACTATTTACGGTTGATAACCACTTCCCCAATATAAATATTTAAGTACAAATAACCTGTCTTTTTGTATAATAATAAGTGAACATGGTGAAGACAATACATTTTTATCTTTATTGTGAGAATTTCTTACGCTTTTCTTACACAAAGTTTACTAAGGGAGCTACCATTTGATTTTTATGGGGGGGCTAGGATGAAAAATTAACATAATTAAGAATAAGTTTCATCATAAAAGATCAAGTAAGGATTCAGTTTTATCCAATATTTTTTTTTTGTCTTTATAAATTATTGGGGGTAAATACATATATTGAATGAAAGAGTAGATCAATGAACTTGACTTTTCTTGACAATGTTTTGATTTCTATCATAGTACAACAAATATAGACTCTTTTTGAAAGACATTAGTGACCGTCCTTGATGTTTAAGGGCGTAGACTACATCAATGGCGGTGACAGTCTTTCTCTTTGCGTACCCAGTGTATGCAGCAGCATCTTGGATAAGCTTTCTAAGAAAGACTTTCAGGATATCACGTATTACCATACATAGACGAGACCTGAGATACGTTTGACACCACCTCTTCTTGCTAGACGACGGATGTCGTATCTGGTGATATCTTGGACCGCGTCATGCAGGTAAACGGACAGAAAGTCACAGGACAAAAAGTCACAGGACATAAAGTCACAAATTTGATAGGACAAAAAGTCACAAATATTTTTTTGACAATGGTTTAAATATATTTTGAAATATTTTGTTTTTACTACGTTTCTTTATTTTTAAGTTGAGGAAATTGCTCATAAACCTTGATAAATGAAAATGTATTAAATTTTAATCATGCAAAGGATATATTCATTGGCAAAATGAAGCCATTTAAGTGCCAAGCCACTTTGACATTTTGTTTTTATAACAATTAGTTGATCATTATTGATATTTATTGAATAAATTTTAATTACAAAGTTGCTTCATATATAAAACTTCTAGAAAAATACCCCAAAAATATTTTCAAAATAAATGTTTTCTTGCTAAAGAAAAATAATCTCAAAACTGAATTGTGACTTTTTGTCCTGTGAAAAAAAAATAAAACATGACGGAATGAACACGACGTAAGAAAATTTGCTCCGACACAAAAGTAATATTAGTGTATTTAAATGTGGTTCTTGACATTATAGTTGTGCAAATCGATCAGAGATATGATCAGATGATTGACATTTATTCATTTTGATGGGAAAAAAACGCAAGACTAGGAATAATTCATCGAAAACAGGTTTGACCCCACCAAACAAAGCCGCGTCCAAAATGGCGACTCACAATCAAAACATTTCAGATGTTCTCACTCAAGCACACGAATCACTTCACGGATCATATATTGATCAACCAGAAAACACAAACAATATTCAAATGAGTTCTAAAGACCAAACGTTTACATGTAGTCCAAATATTCCACTACAATGTCCGAGCCGGCCGATGTTACAGAGCACCCCCCTCCCGGGTTTACCAAACGGTCCACCACAGCAAATATTGGTGCCAAACTTTTTACCTCCACCTCCACCTTTACCATCAGACATCCCAGCACATCTTTCACAACAAATGATATTCAATAATATCAATGACACTAACCAACGTATCCAACGACTTGAAATGACATTAAATCAAAGGTTAGCAAAGTTAGATATGTTAGATGTGTTAGATGCCAGGCTTGGAAATTTCGAAAGAAATATCTCTTCAATGAAAACAGAAATCGAAAACATTAAAACAGTTCAACAAAATCAATCCAAAATACTACAAAATGAAGAACAGCATCATCATAATGTTGAAGAAAGGGTCAGACAGTTAGAACAAAATAATATGGGTCTTGAAAGGGAAAACTACGAAATTTCGGAAAGACTTCTAGAACTCAAAACCCACTCAATGAAATACAATTTAATTTTTGCTGGCATTCCAAATGTTCATGGGTATGAAGAAAACACCGAAAATGTACTTCGTGATTTTCTTAATTACGAGCTGGGTATTGCTGATTCAAATAATGTCTCCTTTCAAAATGTACACAGACTCGGTGAACGACAGGATGGAAAACATAGAAGTATAATTGCGCGTTTCACATCCTATAATGACCACGAAAGAGTTAGAAAAGCTGCAGTCGATAAATTGAAAAATAAACATGAATTTTCAGTGTATCAACAGTACCCACGAGAAATTTACGAGAGACGTAAGCAACTCATACCGAAGCTTAAAGAATTTCAACGTCAGAAGAAGAAAGTCAAACTTGTTTATGATAAGCTATATGTCGACGGCCAGCTCTATAACGAATTTCATCCTCATCAAGAGAATTACACAATACCTGGACAACCGGTGCGCTCGAATAATGAAAGTTAGTACAACACATCAGACAAAAATAAAGGTCATTCTACTGACAATTGTAATCAACTCAAAGTTACCTTTCTAAATGTATGTGGAATTAAGTCGAAATTGTTGAACCCTGATTTTGAACTGCTTATCAAACAATATGATATCTCAATTTTTGTAGAGTCTAAAACTGATGAACTTGACCATTTGAATTTACCAGATGATTATACTTTTGTAGCCAAACACAGAAAAAAATGTAACAAAAAGTCTGGTGGTATAATAATTATTTATAAAAAAAGTTTGTCAACATTTTTGAAATTTTTAAAATCAGAGTCAGAATTTGTTTTATGGGTTGAAATTTTTAAAGACCCTACACAACTTCATAATTTGAACTCTTCTGTTTTACTTGGTTGTTTATATATTCCACCTGAATTTTCTAAATATTCATCAGATGAAGCCTTCACCGAAGTGGAAGAAGAACTGTTAAAATTTTCAAAAAATACTGAAAAAGTTGCTTTGGTCGGCGATTTTAATTCAAGAACCAGAAAATTAAGTGACATTGTTGAAATAGATGAACACTTATTTGAGATCCTAGACATTGATAATGAAGTGACAAACGATCAAAATTTTATGTTATATAATCTTATGACAGAAAAAGGTATTCCTACTGAAAGATTTAGTTTAGACAATACACGTGTCAATAAATATGGTAAAAAACTTGTGGAACTATGTAAACGATGTTCAATTTGTATTGCAAATGGTCGTATTGGTAAAGACAAATGTATTGGTAAAACTACTTGCAAAGATGCAAGCCTCGTTGATTATTTAATTGTATCTCCGCATTTATTTGATGAAATTGTAGATTTTGAAGTAATTGAATTCAATCCCATGTTCTCTGATGTGCATTGTCGATTACATTTTTCGATTGACAGTGCACCTACAGTGGCACTAAAGACAGAACAAAATAATAATAAAGGTAATACTTACATCAAATGGAACCCTCAAAAGGCACCCGAGTTTGAACAGATGCTCAGTGATGACACAGATCAAGTATTACAACAGGTGAACGGTGTGCTCGATCATGTAAATATCGACGATGTCACGCCTGAACAGATTAACGGTATATTGCATGATGTTGGTAGCTCATTGATGAATACCGCATCTTCTGTCTTTGGTTCGAGAAAAAGAAAGCAAGAAAAACGAAGTGATTTTAAACCGTGGTTTAATACTGACTGTAAGATAAAACGTAATGAATTTCACAAAGCCAGGGATTCTTACTCAAAACGCAAGACAACTGAAAATAAAGACTCCATGAATAAAATAGCAAAGGAGTACCGAAAGGTTCTGAACACAAATTTCAAAGATCACTCTGAGAAATGTTCCAATGAGCTTAGGTCTTTATCTAGATCGGACACTAAAACATTCTGGAAAACATTACATAAATATTCTAGTAGGCGAAAAGAAAATCCTGATATAGATATTGAACTATTTTATGAATATTTCAAAAAATTAAACGCTGGTGACTTTGTCGGTGATGATGAAGAGGAGGACTTTAATATAAACGATGTTTGTAATAATCCAATTTGTGATGAGATCTTAAACGGAGTCGTAACTGAACTAGAAGTTAGTGAAGCTATAAAAGGCTTAAAAAACAATAAAGCACCAGGCTTGGACAAAATTTTGAACGAATATTTGAAACATTCGCCTCCTAGTCTAGTATCTATCTATTGTAAATTGTTCAATATCATTTTGAATACAGGTATTATACCTGAAAATTGGACTTCTGGTATTATTAAACCAGTTTTCAAAAACAAGGGTTGCAAAATTGATCCTGATAACTATAGAGCAATTACTCTCATCAGTTGCCTTGGGAAACTTTTTACGTGCATTATAAATACTAGACTGAATATTTTTTCTAATGAACTGAATATTATATCTGAGAACCAGACTGGATTCCGTAAGGGATATTCTACACAAGATAATATTTTTGTATTACATGCACTTATTGAACTGTATTTTTCTTTTGGGAAGAAACTCTTTTGTACATTTGTGGATTTTAGAAAGGCATTCGATACTGTTTGGCGTACAGGGCTGTGGAAAAAATTACAAAAAAGTGAAATCAAAGGGAAATGTTTTAAAGTTGTGTATAATATGTACAGTGGCATTAAGTCTTGTGTTCAATTTAATGACTCTCAGTCAGAATTCTTTCCATGTCTAACAGGTGTTAGACAGGGGGAGAATTTATCGCCTTTTCTCTTCTCGATCTTTTTAAATGATCTTGAAGACTATTTTTGTCAGCTTGATGGACTGCCCTTAGAGTTAATTAAAGAGAAACTTGAAAGTGAATTACATATTTTTTATAAAATTTTCATTGTATTATATGCTGATGACACAGTTATCTTAGCAGAGAGTAAAGATAGTTTACAAAAAGCTCTTGATGTATTTCAGTCTTATTGTTCATTGTGGAAACTACAAGTAAATGTAAATAAAACCAAGGTTATCATCTTCTCTAAAAGAAAAGTAAACCACAATTTCAGTTTTACATTACAAGGTCAAATTCTTGATATTGTAGATACATATCCTTACCTAGGTGTTATATTTAAATATAATGGTACATTTATTGAGACCAAAAAAAAACTTGTAGAACAAGCAGAAAAGGCAATGTTTTGTGTTTATAAACTTATCAGAAATGAGTCTATACCTGTTGATATCCAATTAAAGCTTTTTGACTCGATGATAGAACCAATTTTATTGTATGGTTCAGAAATCTGGGGATACGAAAACCTCAAAACTATTGAGCAAATCCATTTGAAGTTTTGTAAAAGAGTACTCAAAGTAAGGAACACTACGCCAAATTTTATGGTTTTAGGTGAGCTTGGGAGATTTCCCCTCGAAATTAAAGTTAAACTTAGAATGGTATCATTCTGGACAAGACTTGTACAAAATGATACTAAACTAAGTAGTATTTTATATCAACTGATGTTATCCTTACAAAGTAAAACTAAATATACTTTCAAATGGATTAAATATGTAGAAACTATTTTTGATGAAGTTGGGATGAGTTACATTTTTAAAAACCAGTATGCATTTTGTGATAAAATTGTTGTGAAGCAAATTTTATGTGATCAGTTTATACAAAAGTGGTATAGTGATATACAAAACTCCTCCCGTGGCCTCTTTTATTCGATATTCAAAAAACAGTTTTGTTTGGAAAGTTACTTATTGAGACTTAGTGAGTTTAATCGAACATGGTTAACCAAACTGCGTACATCTAATTTACATTTACCTATAGAAACTGGTCGTTGGTTCAATATCCCAAGGGAAGAAAGAACATGTAACTTATGTACAAATGGTATTGGAGATGAATTCCATATTATGTTTATATGTAAAAATGAAAATATTGTTTTATTAAGAAACAAGTACATACCTATGTACTACACAGCTCACCCGAGCATTATCAAGTTTGAAGGTTTACTCTCTTATTGTAATACTGAACTATACAAAAAGCTATCATTGTTCATCAGAAAAGTTAATGTATTTCTTTGATTTATGTCATATCGATCCATATATATATATTGTATATCTTTTTCTCTAAAATCATTCACACTGTTTGGTTCTAATGAGCTGTATATATTGATTTAAATATGTTTAATCGTTCTTCTGTCATGTTGTTTGCATATATTGTATTATATATTTGACCTCATGTTACACGTTTATATGTGTCTGAGTGTTTTCTAATAAATCGTTAAAATCGACTTTTTGTCTGTGACTTTTTGTCCGTGACTTTTTGTCCTGTGACTTTCTGTCCTACATTCGTCATGCAACACCAGCCTATGACGCTTGGCGCCACCTTTTTTTCCTGATCTACCACGGCCTAACATGTCGATCAATGTGTTGTTCAGAATATTGAATAACAAGAATATCGAATTTTTCTATATATGTCATCAACGCGGCCCTAATTGAAATACCCCTCATTGTTGATACATTGAATCGGGTTGGTTCTTTTTTTTACTGATTCCGGGAGTTAACCATGTTGGACAATATAAACTATTTGAGTTACATTGAACCCACCTTCTAACTAACATCTGAAAAATATAATAATAGTATTAGTCTTTTATGATAAATAATTGCATTGAAAACCAAACAATAAAAGTATAGCATAGGTCAGGTTTGTTCAAGATAGTATATAATCAATGATTGGTTTTTAAAGAGATTTTACATGTCTTAAAATGAAAATAAATTTTAGAAAGTCGCTAAACATAAAGTCACAAATTTGATAGGACAAAAAGACTTAGTCACAAATAATGTGTATGTAGTTGTTTAAATATAAAAGAGAAGGTTCTATAAATAATTTCTTTTTATTAAATATTTTCATAATATAGTTAAGGAAATCGTTAATAAAGTTTTTAATATTTGAAAGATATATTTCTTGAGAAAATTTAGAACAGAAAGTCACACGACAAAAAGTTACAGAGGTCATGAACAAAAAGTCACAATTCATTTTTTCTGATTATTTTCTTTGAATAAAAAACGCTTATTTCTACAAAAAAAAATTGTATTTTTTTTAACTATTGTATGTATCATGTGTATATTAAACCAACTTTGTAAACAATATTTATCAAAAAACATCAAAGATGATCAAATGATTGTTAAAGAAACAAAATGTCAAAGTGGCTTGTCACTTAAATGGCTTCATGGTGCCATGAAATCTTTCTTTAGCATATTAAAAAGTAAATATTTCAAAACATTTCTCTTATATATTCAAACAATTGTCAACAGATTATTTGTGACTTTTTGTCCTACCAAATTTATGATTTGTGTCCCGTGACTGTTTATCCTGGGGAGCGTCTAAACACCACCTAGGCCGCCTTGGTGCACTAAGCTCATGAAACTGCACTAAGCCCATGATTGGATGGTGCTATGAATGAAAAAAAAAACATACCATCGGACGTTGTTTTTCATGAAGATATTCATGATAATGTATCTGAATTGTTTAGTCATTAAAAATTGTAGTTAAGTCGTAATTTGATTTTTTCTGTCATCAAAGGTTTTGTCCGACGGCACGTGCTAGTAATTAACCAGGTAATAAAATCACTGATCCACGAAGAAATAAAGAAACATAACAATTACACGGCTTATATATAATTATACTTTTTTGTTTGTCGTGTAATATATTTTGTTTATGCGTGCATTTTGTTTTTGTAGGATTTAAAACAAAACTTTGTATTTCTTTCTTTTTTGTGTGTATTTTTTGATAGGTTATTTTGACTTTTAAATTAGTGTTGTGCACTATCCAAATAAGAAGTACCGAATGGGGGAAATCGTGTCATCACATCTGTTAGTGTATTTTATTATGCGACAGAACGAGACTATATAATTATCATGTCTCTAAAACATTTCCGTTCTGTAGAACCATATAAACTACTTAACCTAAAATATTTCAGTTCTGTAAAAACATAACTATTAATCAAGCATATAAAAAACTATTTCTTTTACTATTTAATTTTGATTTAAACTTTATGGCTAAATCTGAAAAATAAAGTTGACTAAACGGTATGCGTTTTCTCATCGTTTAAATTCTCCCTCGCCCTGCTCGTCCGAATTTAAAGCATTTAATTTCTAATTCAATTGGCTATAAACAAGACAAACACAGATATAGGATTAGTTGCTCGCAGTAACATCTTATTTTCTCTTGCGATACAATATTTTATTTTACTGAATTGTACATATTTCTTCAATCGAAACATTATATAAACACATGACATATATCATTGTTCCTCTTTCGCATCGTTTCTTTTCCCCCGGCTAATGCCTCCAACGCCTGTACGTACAATAAACATAGCAGCAACTGCACATATACCTATGTGACCAACTTCAATCCGACGTAACTGCGAGCACCTTCGATACTAATACATTTAAATCCCAAACTTTATATAGTACCTTTAAACCCCACCCATAAAAACCGCCAAAACTTTCCTCGTGCCTCCTGCACCTAACATCAAACTTATAAATAGTACATACTGTTACAAAACCAGTATCCGAACTAGTTATACTAGTTCCCATCTGTAAATATTAACTACAAATAGCAAATGGGAAAAAACCCTATTTCAAACGAAATAAAATACATTTAAGGTTGCATTACGCGACCTTTATTTGCTTTTATCTTCGTTATTCCATCTCTGGACAGTGGTGGATAGTTGTCTCATTGGCAATCATACCATAACTATCTATTTATATGAAATATAAATTTAATTATAATACTAGTATTAAACCTCTTGCAGAATTTCAAGCGGTCTGTCATACTTGTTGAAAATGGGTTGCATTGAACCCCAATGACGCCACATTTTAACCTTTGCTTCATATCCTTTGTGCAGTATTCATACATTCGTCAAGCTTCGTTGGATTCAATCAACTGGACACACAAATCGGCGCGTGCCATATAAAATGTTAATAACTCATTTATTTCTGAATATATTTACACCAAAATTTAAATATATGCTCTTTATTCAAATCTGTATCGTACTGAATGACCTTTGTGCTTATTTGACTGGTCCATCATGGGCTTAGTGCACTTCCTGGAGCAAGGCGGCCTAGGTGGTGTTTATGTAACATAAAATATTGTCCTCCATGAAATATTGTCTGTTGGACAAAATTTCATATGAAACATTGTCTTAAGACACCATTTCATAATGAAATATTGTCAAGGACACTATTTCATTATGAAATATTGTGCTTGTCCATGAAATTTTTTCACCGCCTTAAAGACAATATTTCACTATGAAATTTTGTCAATGACAATATTTCACTATGAAATTTTGTTCATGACAATATTTCACTATGAAATTCTGTCCATGACAATATATCATTATGAAAACATGTCTGCTAACAATATTTTATATTAAATTTTGTCAACAGCATAATATGAATTTTTCCTATAGAATACTGTCCATAATAAAAATTCTTGTTCAAATTAATACAAGTTATATTACACAAACATGCAGCATGCAGATTTTTGAATAATAATAAAAAAATATTTTGTAATTTGGTTATTAATATATATATTTATATAGATACATCACTCTTTCTAATTTGTCTTCATGAATCACAAGTCTTTTCATATATAACTTCATTTGATTTCTTATCAACACTTTTGAAATAAATTTCATTATTCTTTATACAAAAGGAATTAGACTTTCTTCTAATTACTCTCTTCTGATTTTCTGAAATTCCTTCCAGTAAAACTTTTAGACTGAGAATCTCAAAAAGTATTTATACTCCTTGCCATCCATGATGACAAAATTAGTTTTCTATTTATACCTGTATCTATTTATTATTACTTTCTTTTTTGTTATTGTCAATTGAAGAAAACAATTTAATGATATTTTTAACTATCATGATATATGATGATAACCTCCCCTTCATAAGACAAAATTTCATAACAATCAGTCTATGAAATATTGTCTTAATATAAACAAATGATTACTTCCCTTTAGCAGGACAAAATTTCATACTATTCATCTGTGAATTATTGTAATCAAACAGACCAAATTCCACTATGAAAATTTGTCCATCTCAAGACATAATTTTATAGATGAGGACAGAATTTCATAGTACATAGTCATGATATATTGTCTTGTTGGACAATATTTTATAGGACATTATTTTGCTTTACATTTAGACGTACCGTTTATCCTGTGACTTTCTGTACGTTTACCATTACTTGACACCATGTGATAAATTGTTTTCTTAACAATTTTATGATCATCATTATTGTTTTCCGAATATTTTGTTTTACATATATAATAATTCAATAGAAATACGATTCATGCTTTCCAAAATAAAAGTTCTTTTAAAAAATATATTCTCAAAAATAATCTGTAACTTTCTGGCCGATAACGTACTTCCCAAATAAATTATGTTTAAAAGAGGGACGAAAGATACCAAAGGAACAGTCAAACTCATAAATCTAAAACAAACTGACAACGCCATGGCTAAAAATGAAAAAGACAAACAGAAAAACAATAGTTAACATGACACAACATAGAAAACTTAAGAATAAACAACACGAACCCCACCAAAAACTAGGGGTGATCTCAGGTGCTCCGGAAGGGTAAGCAGATCCTGCTCCACATGTGACACCCGTCGTGTTGCTTATGTGATTACAAATCCGGTAAATAGTCTAATTCGGTAGGTCAACTAACTTTCTGACGTACATTCGCTGACTATGTAGAAACAAATCACAAATCATAGTACCTACCGGTAACTGTTATGCTAGTTTTATGATGAAAGCAAACCTATTTTCTAATTAGCTTTATAATGTGACCTTTTGTTCATATTTCGTATTTTTTTTTTAAAAGAACAGATATCTATTATGACTATTCTGTAATAGTTTCTAAAATAATTTTATTCTGTGATTTTGTAATGCATGAATTCGCATTGCAATCTTTCAATTATCAATTTAGTTTTAAATTTTCATAATTACGATTAACTAGTTCGTGATTCAAAATAAGTTCATTGCATTCTTCTGTTTTTATTACAAAGAATATAGGATCAACACATAAAAAATATGAAGGATTATCTCTCTTTTTCTAAATGATAATACTCAAACTTACAAATACATATACTTTAAATTTCATTCATTTTTTTGTATAATATTTTATGTTTAATGTATCGGACTTTATTTTTTATATAGGACATTCTTTTTTGAATAACAAAGCATGTCTTTCAAGTTAATTGATAACTTCAAAAGGCATATACATATATGATATACCTGTCATATAGAGTTTTGAACACCTGTTTTAGGTAAATCATACGGGTATTTAATGACCCTAGAGGTGTGAGGCAGGTATTTGGGTTTTGCCACTTTGTCTATTGTTTACATGTATCAGCCCTACTAATTAATGAAATATCTATAAGTATTTTATGACCAAGTTTACCTTCCCAGTAAACAACATCCGCATCAAAGTAATATACAATCTCAAGAGTAAGATGACATGGAATATTTGACCAATAAGAAAATGGTGGTTGATTTCTTTATAATAATAATATTATTAATATGGTCCTAGGACTTAAATATAATTCCTAGTGTGGACAGTGTTTAATTTGCACAATTTTTCATACACTGTCAAAATTCATTTCTTTAATTTTTTTACGCATAAAATTTTAAATAGGACTATATATAGGACTATATGTAGCCATCAAACTAATTTCTGGACCCGTAAACATAGGCCGAGATATCTAAGTTAGACCAGGTAGACGTGTCTATGATTTAAGATATATTTGTACCAAAAGCAGTACACCATTTGTTCAGCGCATTTCTAAAAAATGCACAATTATACGTTATGAATGTAAGAAAAAGTCACAGAAAAAAAGTCAAGTGTTTGAAAAATAATATCTAACTGATAGCGTCGAAAAACTCTAGGAACAGTTTATCTTATATGGCAATATATTAATATGTTGCTGAAAAGCTAAATAACAATGTGGCGATACAAATATCTGACTAAAAAAAAAACATAAATTTTGAATTTAATATATCCATTAGTTTAAATGGACATTTAATCTTAATTTTAACAATTTAAATTGTAAATTTCAATTTATAACAATGTGTGTATGTTTGAAGAGAATCAGAACTGTTAATTATCATTTCTATGACACTAAATTATTCAGTAATTCAAATATATATGACCTAGATAGGTGGTTCACAATTGCTTTTTAAATATAGCAACTTGTTTGGAGTTATCGCCCTTATCACGATACTATAAATAATTTATGTCGGACAAAGAAAGTTAAATGTTAGAACCACGTTATGCTAATCGTCACATTATCCTACAATCGCACTTCATATATTAATTAACCTTGTCGTCAGTAGCCCTTCTAGCCCTTCCAGGGCCGTAACTACATTGAGGCAAATGAGGCAAATGCCTCATGTTAGATAAAACAAAAAAAAAACAAAAAAAACTTAAACAAAAGATTGTCTTAATATCAAATTGTTTTCACGGAAAGTGTCTAGCAAGAAGAAAATTCTCTTCACTCTCTGATGTCGCCCCTGTATGTTTTTCGTTATCCATGTTTCTATTTTACTTTTAGTTTTCAGAGTTGATGTTCTATTGTTTGTACTTCTAGGTGACTGTCCCGGGTTTGTCTTTTGTTCATTTATTGTCCTACTTTATGACTATAATAGTCTGAGTGAAGATTTTCATTTGTAAACGTGTGGGTTTGCAATGTTGCATGCCCACCGATGTCCAGATATTGTGCGAGAAAATATTTTAAGAATATACGATGCTACAAGACACAGAAAAAAATGGCCGTTTCTGCATGGAGAATAGACCACTTTCGAGTTCATCCGTCACCGGAAAAAAACTCGTCAATTTTACGCGCCTTTATCACCGTCATTTTTGCGTTTAGGGGCGTCGTCACTTCCTTCCAATGTTGAGCGAGTGGTTGGAAAACTATAATTCTATATTGTACGAATTATTCGGCAAATTTAATTCTCAAAATTGACAATCAACACTGCAGTCATTAGGGAATTGTCAGTAAGTACCTACAGAGCAACCGTTATTTCTAGGTTATCCTGCACAAAGACGATCACTAAGACGCTTGATGAACGTAAATAGTGCAGGGATACAGGCGAGCCCCTCTATCTGGTAAGTGACGTCATAAAGGCGTGCATAATTGACGAGTTTTTGCCGGTGACGGATGAACTCGAAAGTGGTCTGAACTTGATATCAAAGAATACAAAACTGGCTTTTTTGGGGGGTAGATAAAACTAGAAAGCTGACATGGTTTAAATTAAAGTAAGGTCACAAATTTCCCGGATTCAAATAATTTGAAAAAAAACCAATAATGTATTGCCATATGACCTTTTCCATTGAAGGGTTTAACTTGCATTAAGTCATGTTCAGACCCTCTAACAGAAAATAAAGGAATATGGAGTAAATGTACACGAAAGTCAATGCATAGAAAAAATTCTAAAAGACAATGGTCAAAGTTGCTGGTGGGTCTTCAACAATAAAAGAATCAATAATACCGTAAAACAGGGCCAAGATGGTCCCTAGTGTCGACTGAAGCAGTACTAGTACTTAAAGTACAATCTGTCACTATATTTAAATCTAGTCATAAAAAAATAACCATAGTCTAAGCACAATACAATTAAGACAAAAACAGACAGACAGATCCTGAATTAATGATTATGAGAATTACGATTTTTGCTTTATCCTACATATCGGTCTTTTAATGTTTTCCATAAAACCTAAAAGTCTTAAATCACAATGAATCTATGTTCTTTCTTTGAGACCAGATTATTGTCGGAAAATAGCAAACAATTAATTGCGTTTTAATGTCAGAAAAGAGTCCGGGAAACTTTCAGAATGCACGATTTTTCGTAATTTTTCTCAGAGCTTCTGGGGGCCTTGAGCGACCCCAAACCCCTCATCAAAATTTTTTCGCCTCGCTCCGCTCAGCGAATATATTTTGCCTCACAATTAGAAGAGGCTAGTTACGGCCCTGCCTTCTAGCCCTTCTAGCCCTTCTAGCCCTTCTAGCACTTCTACATATAAATTATAGATAATTCAATGTTTGTTTAAGACCATTTTAATACTGTGTTTACAAAATGTCTATGGAACGCCTTAATAACATTTGCACTATGATCTAATAATTTAATTTTGGATGTAACGCTTCTTCTGATTGGCTGACGTTGTTTTGTTTATCAGCTCATAGACATTTAATTTAATTTAAGAAATGACTGAAATATTTTTTCTGTTTATTCGAAACTATATAAAAAATGTGGTGCACACTTTAAAATAACCCGCTACGACTGTACTTGATATAAAACTGTGAGGAAAATCACAAGGATCCAGAGCATTGCCCCTAACTAAAAAGATATACTCATCAGCTCATGTACCTATAATGTTCTATATTAAGTCAAGGAAATAACTATATAGGGTTATTGTAGTTCTCTAAAAATAAGGCCAAATAAAATAGTATGTGTGGTTCCAGTTACATCTGGAAAAAAGTTAGGGTAGGTAGGTAGGGATTTTTTTTTATTTTATGTTTTTTTTTAACATTGAGTCTATGGGAGCATCATTCTGACTTTAACAGTGCTTAATGAAAAATGACAATAAAATCTTTAGGGTAGGCTAATTTCAAGACGAAAAAGTAGGGAAGGTAGGGTCACTGGTACCACACATATATTTTTATTTGGCCTAACATATATTTGTTATTGTGGACTAAAAAAATCAAAGAACTATATGATAATATATTTATGTAACATGTTTTAAGTGGACAATATACATTATTAGTTTCGTTTAAATGTCAAGAGTTCCCTAGAGCCCACTAAAAATCAAAATATTACAATTTAAGGATATAAGAGTAGACAGCTCATGAAAATATCTATAATAACACATGTAAGTTATTTTGCTGTAGTAACCCTATATATAGGATATAGGGTTATATCCCTTTGATATTTAACCTGTTAATTTTTCTTTCTTTGCTCTGATAATTTTTCATTATAAAGAATTAATAACTTTGCGAATCCGTGATTGAATTAAAGTAACTATGGTAACTATAGATGCCTAATTTTTACTGAGCATTGATTATTTAGTATATGTCATCTGACATGACTGATCAGTGAATGTTAGTGTGACAAAAGAGGGCCCTCATGGGGTTTTTGATTATGTGATTACTTGGCCGTTTTTTTAATGATTATTTGATTATTAAGCCAAATATTTCATGATTATTTGATTACCTAGGACTGTATTTTTAGTTTATGATTATTTGATTACTAAAGATAAGCAAATATTTAATGATTATGTGATTATATTGGCAAAAAAATGGTGATTATGTGATTACTAGGACCCCCCCATGAGGGGCCTCAGAAAAGAGAACACAACAGTGGTCCAATTTATAGATATACATGGTCCATCATGTCTAATTTACACTCGTGCACATACATGGCATATTAAGATTTTTATTAATGTAGTCTTTCTACGATTTAAAAAACCAGTCTTGATATGATTCCAGGCCCGTTATACAGAAATGGACATCGTATTTTACAATGATTGAAAATGCTGCCCTCAACTCCAATGGTCAGGCCACAAATGTAAAGACTGCTGATCAGGCAACGGATCAGTTAATGCAGAAACACACAAGATCTCCGACTGTAAGATATGATTGGACTTACGAGAAAACACAAACTGGTGATGAACTGAACAAAAGTGATGCATGCGTTACAGAGTTTAGTCAGAGTGAGACTGACTTCCAGACTTACGTGATATATCTGACTAATTTTAATGTCCATTTCTCCATATCATGGTGTTTAGATAGCAAAAATAACAACTATTATACCTCCTTAGAGAGGACAATTATTTTTCGCGTTTCATTTCATGGTGTAAAGATCGCAAGAACCACAACTATTATATCTCCTTAAAGAGGACAACTATTGTTCGCGTTTATCTACATGTAAACTACGATTATACTACTTTAATATATAGAGACACTCTGTATTCTGTCACGGACTTTCTATGTTAGTATAGAAAGTCCCTGATTCTGTCTACTGTTTTCTTTGAAATGTTTACTATTTAAGGGGTCATACCACTTGCATATATATTAAAATAAGTGAAACATGCTTAACTTCATCTTAAACTACCTCGACCAAAAACTTTAACCTGAAGCGGGACTGACGGACGACCGACCGAACGAACGCACGGATGCACAGACTAGATGGGGCATAACAATTTATTGTTGAAAGTGAAAATAGTGATTTGGCAAAAATGAAAGTAAGCCGTAGAGATTAGAGGAGGCAGGGCCTTTTTCGGGGCGTCGGGATCGGGTGTTTTGAAACTCGGGATTTGGGGATTGATCCTTACGGGATCCGGGAATATATTTTTCGATTTCGGGATTTCGGGATATGAATTTCTTTAAATTCTGCATCTCGGGATTTCGGGATCAAGACCCCTCCGACCACCCCTCAAATTAGCCTTACTCGGTCTTAGTCATTTATGCAAGATTCATATCCTACCATTGGCATGTTAGTAAGACTCTCAAAAGAAAAAGCACTGATGGATTGTCCTTGAAGCATATTTTATTAGACTTATAATGGACTATATATAAGCAGTTACATTTATTTGATGTTTGAAACGGTGCAAATTTTTAATTTGATTTGACTTTTACCAAAAGAAGCATTGTAGCAAAAGAGACGAATAACTGTGGTCTGAGGCCCGAAACACGAAAATAATTGAATTTAACAGAAAGGAAACAAATATCGGACTTTGGAAAAAGGGAGAGGGCTTTTGATACCTTTTATGAAATTCTTCATACATAATATCTTTTAAAAAAAACCAGTTCACAAGCTGTATGTGCCCGCGATTTCGCGGTTGTGTTCTAGTATATATAAAGACAACCCATTCGTTACCATTCGGTCGATTACGGTACTAGGAGAGTAGCGGATTCTTCCGAGGATTGCCGATTGAAAGACAACCTTGTATCATAGTGTATTTGAAGCTTTGTAGACATTTTGTATAATAAAATTATGAGTCTTATAACTTTCAAATCTGTTGAGATTTTGTTTGCCCAGTGTGAGGGTGTCACGGGCTGGATATTCGAGCGAGTTCACAATGGTTCTTTGATCTATCAAGGCACAACCAAGGATTTGTATAGTATATAAATCCTTGGCACAACTAACTCTCCGTCATGTCCGTGTAAGAGTTATAAATGTCCAGGAAAGGTCGATGTCATATGATATATTCCATACGTCAATTGGAGTGGTTTCGGCTGTTTCACAATATTTAGCACAGGGTTGTCACGAATTGAATGAATAATCTGGTAATTTTTCTGAAAGAGGTATGTCTCTAGAAGTAAATTCTAGAACATGTTTGTGAAGAACCTCATCTGTTTTATCGGTAATGTGTTCATTTCCATTTTTCAGAAGTTTTGTTATGTTTGTATTTTAAATGATTACATCAATAATTAAGGTTTGTATGCCCTCGCTATAGCGGAGGGGCATTAAGTTTTACCGTTGTACGTCTATACGTACGTACGTACGTACGTACGTCCGTACGTCCCAAAATTGGTTTCCGTTCTCTAACTGGAGTTTGCCTCTACCAAATGTTATGAAAATTATACACAATGCTAATTACTACAAAACACAGATCAAGATAGAATTCGATAGCGTTCCTAAAAGTCATATGAAACCCCAAATTAAAAAAAAATGATGCATAACAAAATGGATAGTTTTCATTATTAACCTTACATTTGACTTATGTGCATATACTTTTTTCTGAAGAAAATTCTTCAATTTGTCCACATTTAAAAAATCCGGTGATCGCACATGATCACACATGGATCTGTCACTGAAATAAACTTCTATCTGATTGTACATGTTAAACACGTTCTCAATATCCATGATTGTGTGTTGATTGTTTAAATTACTATAAGGTGACAATCGGTAAACTTTGGAGTTTTATGATTTGATTTGATTTTTGGTGTTTTAACGCCACTTTTAAGCATCGCATTTAGGCTATTTCGTGTGGTCAGTTTTTATTGGTGGAGGAAGCCGGAGTGCCCGGAGAAACTGAACCACCGACCTTTGATAGGAAAACTGACCATTCTAGTCAATTAAGATTGAAGTCGAGTGCACCTTCAGGAGCGGGGTTTCGAACTCACAACCTCAGTGCTGACTGGCTAGTGATTACAGTAGTAACTACTTAGAGGTCTTAAAAATGTTGCGGACACTACATGTATTTTCCAATTGCTTAGCATTTATAGTGTTATGTTTCAATTATGAAAGATAACATCTATAATTAATTAGAGTTTCTGTTAATTGCGAGAAGGAGAATGTATAATTATTACCTTTACAATGCTTTAAGAAGTTGTTCGCGATCTTCAGCATAGATTTGAGAAGTTTGAAAGGCAAATTAAGAAGATAGCTGTTAGGGAGCTACCATTTGATTTTTATGGGGGGGCTAGGATGAAATTTGAAAAAAATAGGCAGGACAGGAGTTTTGAGTAAAAAAAAAGGCAGGATGAGACACTTGCAAAAAAAAAAGTCAGGACGACAATGTAGGTAAAAAAAGTCAGGATAAACTAAAAAAAAAAAGGCAGGACCGAACAGAGTGAAAAATAAAAAGGCAGGACAGAGATTACAGCTAAAAAAAAAATGCAGGACAAAATTTTTCATCCTAGCCCCCCCATAAAAATCAAATGGTAGCTCCCTTATCCAATGCACGGTTAACACACTTGCCCATAGAGTTGATGATATAGAAAAGAATTTAGAGTATGTGACAAATAGGAGCACTGAAACGGAAGGGAGCGTTGCAAACATGGGTCACCTAATGCACAACGTGGTAGATAGGTGCAAAGAAAACATATCAGACATTACAAGTTTAAAAACTGCAGAATTGCAACATAAAGATGATGTTATTGAGCTAAAAGTGGCGCTCTATGGAAACAAGCCTAATATTTTCTGGAATTCAATTTCACTCGGAAGAAAACACAGAAGAGACACTCAATTCGTTTATCAAACAAAAATTAAATATTGACAAAAAAATCAACTTTGTTACAGTTCACAGATTCGGGAAAAGAGGTCGCAGAGGTAATCGTCCAATTTTGGCAAAATTTATTTCAACAAAGGACAAAGAATTTGTATTGAAAAATGGATTCAAATTAAAAGGGACACATTTCGGAGTACAAGAAGAAATAGAAGAAAAACGAAAAATATTATACCCGATGGCAAAACAGGCAAGAAGGGAAAAAAGGAAAGTATACTGTTGGTTAGAGACAAGCTGTATATCGATGGTACGTAATCTGTTCAAACCGAATACTGAATATTGAATCGAAACACTACAATACGCATGTGCCGATAGTTACATGCATCGGCAAAATATATAAAACGATACTGTTATAAACGATCAACACATGCAAGCCTTGAATCTGAATTTTCACACCACTTTAACTAACACGTTTTGTTCATGAAAGCAAGTTGTTCTATTCAAATGTCGAAAGAGAACATTATTTCGTCAAAATATTACTTTGCTATCAAACTTTTTTATTTTAAAGACAATCCGGTACATATTTAAATATTTCTATGTTAACCTCGTCATGCTCATGTTTCACCGATGTTGTGACAGAGTGTAACTTTGTTTCTATTATTTTCTGTACACCATTGTATTCACAAAGGTTATCGGAATAAACTTACTTAATTATAAAATATTGGTGATATTTCTTATTTTTGAAGATAATAAAGATTTTTATCACGGCCGTGTGTTCCTTTGTTTATACTCTAATTAGTTTGTAACCGTTAGCTACTATAAATGTTATCTTGGTGTTTCATAGACAACAACTCCACGGACCAAGTTTCCAAACCATTTTTAGGTAAATACATGATTTTATTAATTATTTAGTTCATATAAATAGTCGAACGTCACTAGTAAACTCATTAGAATAGTTCATAATAATAGTATACACCAAAAATTTGTGTTTTACAAGAGTTTATTACAAACGATTTGAACTTTGTTTACAATCCCACGTGTTTCACAAGGGACGATAATCAACGATATATTCCATATGGAGCGCAATTTCTCTATCCCATTCGGTGGCAGAAACCAGTTATTTTACAATAAATCTTTAGAACTTCATGGATTTATGATTTTATTTTCTCGAAAATTCATTCAAGCTTATATATCATGTATATAGACTAAGTCTTATGAAATGTGTGGTTTCATATGGAACGCCATAGCTGTCTTATATGTCCTTTTTAAATAAGAGGCTGGTTTTTTATTAATCGAAGGTTCTTTTCTATTATACGAAGGTGCTTTTCTATTATACGAAGGTGGTTTTTTTTTATTATACAAAGATGGTTTTCTATTATACGGTATGGTAGTTTTCTATTATACGGTATGGTAGTTTTCTATTATACGAAGGTACGAAGGTGTTTTTCTATTATACGATATGGTGGTTTTTGGTGGAAAATGAGCGAGTGAGGAGATTTAATTTTAATTAGATTAAAATTTTCTTGGCCGTTTCCGACATTTTTTAAATGGAGAAAAATTCCACAACTGTACAACATGATGATCAAATTAGAAATTATATAAAAACAAAAGGCTACTTAGTTAAATAGACATAAACAAGTTACCATTAGTTTCATCATAAACTGCTGAAAGCATTTTTGATTTATTATCCGATAAACTGGAAAAAAAGCGTCATTTTTTTTTAATAAGACTGCGTAAAGCCAAAAATGTGAAATCTGAAATTTATACATATCAAAAGGGATCTTACATCAATAGATGTAAACAATTCACCAAAGTGACAGTGTTTTTGAGTTATAATTGTCCAAAAACTGGAAAAATCCCCCGTTTTTAAGTATAAAATTTCATAACTGAAAAACGTAAAATCTGAAATTTATAAAATTGAAGTTAGCTTAATTCAACAGATATAAACAATTCCACAAAGTTTCATAAAAGTTGGTGGAAGCGTTTTTTAGTAATTGTCCGAAGTGTGGACGATGGAAGGATAGACGGACAGTACGACGGATGAATGGACGGACGGACGGTACCATGGGTACGACGGACGGATTAATGGATGGACGGACGGTACGATGGACGGATGAATGGACTGACGGACGAACAACGGTATACCATAATACGTTCCGTCTTAGACGGGCGTATAAAAAACACTTATAAAATATTTTGTACTGATATATACGTTTTTGCATTGCCATTAATAGCCGGAAGTCAAGGTTGGTTATTAGCCCTCGGGACCAATATTGATATCAGCCATTGAGCCCCCCAGTTTAACTTCCGGGTAGCGACCAAGCATAAAAAATGAGCGAGTGAGGAGATTTAATTTAATTAGATTGAGAAAATTTATTCGTTAATTAATCTACAAAAAAAAAATCATTTAAAGCATAAAGACAAGCTAACAGGGCAACGGTCGTATCATGTGCTTATAACGCATCTCTTTATTATCATAATAATTAGAGGAACAAACATATATTTTTTTTCAGTATGATAATAGCATTAAACTAACCATGCTAACGTGAATTCTATATTTTATATGGGCTGATATTAAAAATTTATCACATGCTTCGATTGTTAGACGTATCACGTGCCTTTCCGTAACGTTATCACATGCATGGACGCAACGTTATATATATTGCTACTACCACGAAAAATAGCGCTAAGTAAATATATGACAGGGAAATTTTCTTAGAAATGCTGAAATAAACATTTCAAATTATACATGAAAATAAAGATTGCTTCTTACATTTTTACATTATGATAGAGAAAAAGTAAACATATTATATGCATATGCATCGAAAGACACAGATAGTCAGAAAAAAAAACGTTTACTTAGCGTTGTCCCATGTGACAAACTCGAAACATAAAACTCGAACAATTCGCATTATGGAAATTTTTTTTTGTCGTCCGTCCGTTTTTCTCTGTCCCTCTGTCTGTCCCGCTCAAGGTTAATATAGTTAATCAAAGGTACCAGGATTATAATTTAGTACGCCAGACGCGCGTTTCGTCTCCATAAGACACATCAGTGAAGCTCAAATCAAATAATTAGGGAGCTACCATTTGATTTTTATGGGGGGGGCTAGGATGAAATTTGAAAAAAATAGGCAGGACAGGAGTTTTGAGTAAAAATAAAAGGCAGGATGAGACACTTTGCAAAAAAAAAAAAGGCAGGATGACAATTTAGGTAAAAAAAGTCAGGATAAACTAATAAAAAAAAGGCAGGACCGAATAGAGTGAAAAATAAAAAGGCAGGACAGAGAGTCCCCCCCCCCCATAAAAATCAAATGGTAGCTCCCTTATCAAGCCAAACAAGTACAAAAGTGAAGAGCATTGAGGATCCAAAATTTTAAAAAGTTGTGCCAAATGCGGGCAAGGTTAAAGTTTTTGGTCTAGGTAGTTTTTAATAAAGTTGAAGTCCAACATGAATCAACTTTAATTTTACTGCACATGTTCCCTATATTATGATCTTTCTAATTTTAATGCCAAATTAGAGTTTTTGGCCCCAATTTCACAGTCCACTGAACATAGAAAATGATAGTGTGAGTGGGACATCCATGTACTATGGACACATTCTTGATTCGCTCTCACCCCATATGGAAGTTACTGACCCGGTATATATCGTATTAGGTCACTGACACACTATATATGTAACTTTAATTATATTATTGGAGAAGAACGACCCTAAGTTAACATGTAGATGCATATATGCAGAATATGTTGTAATACACCAAAAACTACATTTTGTATATATACAACATAGATATTTTATATGTATATTACAAAAGTACTAGGGAGGTTTAAAACGGTTTTAGTCTTCACTTTTTGTTTGTTTCTTACAGAGATAAACCTATAAGGATGAATATGGTAGAGGATCTAGTCACAATCAATGGTACTCTTCACAGACATGTTGGAACAGAGGCTGGTAATAAACTGAAGGAACAGGATGTTTGTTCTAGAACAAATTGTCGTGTCACCATGGTTACAGAATTATGTGCTAGAAAAACTAGTCGTGTTATAGACTTAAAGACAAACATGAGAACACAAACTGCTAAAAAAGAACACAAATGTGATGTGTGTGAGAAAAAATTTGTTGGAAGTAGTAACCTACAGGTACACATGAGAACACATACTGCAGAAAAACCTCATGACTGTGATGTATGTGGTAAACGTTTTAGTCTGCTTTTTAATTTACAAACTCATACGAGAACACATACAGAGAATAAACCTTATGGCTGTGATGTGTGTGGTAAACGGTTTAGTAAGCTTTTTAATTTACAAACTCATACGAGAACACATACAGGGGATAAACCTTATGGCTGTGATGTGTGTGGTAAACGGTTTAGTCAGCTTTGTAATTTACAGACTCATACGAGAACACATACAGGGGATAAACCTTATGGCTGTGGTGTATGTGGTAAGGGATTTAGCCAGCTTGACATTTTGCACAGACACATGAGAACACATACAGGTGATAAACCTCATGACTGTGATGTATGTGGTAAACGGTTTAGTCAGCTTTGTAATTTAAAATCTCACATGAGAATACATACAGGTGATAAACCTTATGACTGTGGTGTATGTGGTAAAGGGTTTATACAGCATAGTGGTTTAAAATCTCACATGAGAACACATACAGGTGATAAACCTTTTGATTGTGGTGTATGTGGTAAACAGTTTAGAGAGCATAGTGGTTTAAAGTCTCACATGAGAACACATACAGGTGATAAACCTTTTGATTGTGGTGTATGTGGTAAACAGTTTAGACAGCATAGTGGTTTAAAGACTCACATGAGAACACATACAGGTGATAAACCTTATGACTGTTGTGAATGTGGTAAGGGGTTTAGTCAGTTTGCTGGTTTACAAATACACATGGGAACACATTCAGGTGAAAAACCCATTAACTGTGAAAAACCCTATAACTGTGAAAAGCCCTATAAATGTGATGTGTGTGGTAAACGGTTTCGTCAACATGATTATTTACGGATTCACATGAGGACACATACAGGTGATTAACCGTATGACTGTTGTGTGTGTGGTAAACAGTTTAGTCATCATGGTAATTTACAGAGACACATGAGAACACATACAAGTGATAAACCTTATGACTGTTGTGTGTGTGGTAAACAGTTTAGTCATCATGGTAATTTACAGAGACACATGAGAATACATACAGGTAAAAAACACCTATGACTGTTTTGAATGTGGTAAGGGGTTTAGTCATTTCAGTCATTTACCGATTCACATGAGAACACATACAGGCGATAAACTACATAACTGTGATGTATGTGGTAAGCGGTTTCGTCATCGTTGTAATTTACAGAGCCACGAGAACACATACAGCATTGTACAGGTGATAAACCGTATGACTGTAGTGTATGTGTTAAAGGGTTTAGACAGAATAGTGGTTTAAAGACTCACATTAGAATACATGCAGGTGGTAAACCTTACGACTGTGGTGTATGTGTTAAAGGATTTAGCCAGCTTGATATTTTGCATTGCCACATGAAAACACATACAGGTGATAAACCTTATGACTGTAGTGTATGTGTTAAAGGATTTAGCCAGCTTGATATTTTGCATAGCCAAATGAAAACACATACACGTGATAAACCTTATGACTGTAGTGTATGTGTTAAAGGATTTAGCCAGCTTGATATTTTGCATAGCCAAATGAAAACACATACACGTGATAAACCTTATGGCTGTAGTGTATGTGTTAAAGGATTTAGCCAGCTTGATATTTTACATAGCCATGAATGATTTAAAGACTCACATGAGAATACATATATGTGGTAAAGGGTTTAGCCAGCATAGTGATTTAAAGACTCACATGAGAATACATATATGTGGTAAAGGGTTTAGCCAGCATAGTGGTTTAAAGTCTTATACGAGAATACATGCCGGTGGTAAACCTTATGACTGTGGTGTATGTGGTGGTGGGTTTAGACAGCATATATTGGAAAGGGTTTATTGGAAGTTACAACTTTAAAGAGACACAGTAAAATACATAGAGGGGAATTAACTCCTAAATTAGATTTATGTTCCTGATATTTTTAATTTATATTGAATAAATTTCTTAAAGATTTGGTATAAATTATGTAAATATGACCGTGAAAGAAGATGTGAAATGAGTGCCAATGTGACAAATCTCCACAAAAGACCAAATGACACAGAAATTAATAACTTTAGGTCACCGTGCGACCTTAAACAATGAACAAACCTCAAACCACATTAGTCTGTTTCCCAACCGTTATTGAAATTCTCAACTGGCTAGAATATGAGAATTTGTTATAACTTGGCGTCTGTCGTCGTCTGTTTGGTTGTATAATGAGATCTAATAATACCTATTGATATCAAAAATTTCAGACAACACCTTATACGAGTTATTGCCCTTAAACGACAAATTTTACCAATATGTTTCTTTTTCGCCTATTACATGTATTATCTCGAATATCGAAAACAGAAACTTACAAGCAAAAACGATCACCAAGAAACAAATCTACAAAATGTGTCAACAAGATCAAAATTGTCAGTCTGAATCAATTGAGAGTTATTTCCCTTTAAAGACGATAGTCTTTTATGTTTGCATATTTGAATATTATGATAATGGAATAGATTATCACTAAACTAATAAACGAGTTGAAGGACGCCTCCGGGTGCGATAGTTTCTCGCTGCATTGAAGACCTATTGGAGACCTTCTGCTGTTGTCCGTTCTATGATCGGGTTGTTCTCTTTGACACATTCCCTATTTCCATTCTCAATTTTATATAAACTTTCAAAAGCAAGAGTATTCATCATAAGAATTACATATATACGTCATCATTGCTGAATTAGACATGTTAGAGTTATTCCCCTTTGGTGATATTTTCTGAGAAAAAAAAGATAAGTGAGTCACTATTGTTAAGCGGTACTAGCTCTTGAGGGCCTCTTGTTGAGAAAAAAAATATTGAAAAAAGACTAATCATACGTTAAAGTTTAAAACATGGGCTAAAAATTATTTGAAATAATGACGAAAGGCATTATGCTAATACATAAAAACATGAACTGAAGATGCACTTTACCATATTTAAAATTGAGAATGGTAATGGAGACAACAACGCCACCAAAGAGCAGACAACAGCCGTAGACTTCCTATGGGTCTTCAACGATTTCAACGTAGCGAGAAAATCTCGCACCCAGCGGTGCACTTTTCACATCTGACATTGTCCGCCATCTCGTTTCCGGCTACATTAGCATGGTCTGGGATCCAAGAAAGGGTATTTAAAAAAAAAAAAGAAGATGTGGTATGATTGCCAATGAGACCAATGGAATATGAAGACCGCTTTAGCTCTCACAAGCAAAAATACCAAACTGTAAAAAATATATAGGCATAAATTACAGGCACAGAGACACATTCTACTGCATCCACACATCACTAGTTACAAACCCTGAAGAACATATAAAAAAGAAGATGTGGTATGATTGCCAATGAGACAATTCTCTACAAGAGACCAATGAAATAGGCAGACAGCTCTTTCACAAGTTTGTATGCCGCTTCTTTTGGAGGGTCCTAGCTCGGCAACGTTTTCTGTAATGTCTGTGAGAGTCATGATGCCAGCAGCTGTCAGGCTATCTGATGGTATAGTATCTTTGCTTCAGTAAAGTGTTCTCTAAGTGTATGACAAGGATTGGTCAAGCTTCATATTATTGATTATGGCATTGTTTATAACCAGAAACACACATAACACGTAAAATTGAGAAAGGAAATCGGGAATGTGTCAAAGCGACAACAACCCGACCATAGAGGATCATAGAGCAGAAAACAGCCGAAGGCCACCAATGGGTTGTATACATGTCTCTGTTATAACAATTAACTAAGTTCCCATCGGAACTTTTGTAATGTGTCACAAATATAAATGTGACACCATGAGCCAAATATATGATTTCAAAATAAATAATAGAATAATAAAACTTGGGTATCACAAATAAATGTAACAATTAGATCTAAGTATATATTTATTGATAGCATATTAACTTCTTGTTGCCAATTTTGTTTTCTTTTGCATATTTAAAAAAAAAATATTTGGAATAAATAATCTTATTGAAAAAATATGTTTTCTTGTCGCTAAATAGTCTTCTTGACGCTTCTTGTTGTTAAATTATTCTTCTTGTCGCATCTTTTTGCACCTTCGGACGCTTCTTGTAGCTGAAATTCTTCTTGTCGCTAATTAGTGAGACCGTTTTTTAAATGCAAAAACTTGAGTCTTGAATTGTTGTAAAACATAATATTAATCATGGTGCCGATTTAAACATGTGCGGATTCATGCCCAAATCAAATCCCTGAATACACCATAAGGTGGTGCGCCTAACAGAGAGACGACTTACAGATAAGGTAGGGGAACTATACACAGAATGATAACGTTGGTCTCTTTCCCTCGACTTATATTGTCCCTCTGAAGACAAAGTAAGTTTTGGGTTACACTGTCAGTAGACAACAGTTTATCTTATTTAACAACATGAAGTAGATCATATATGGATAGACTGTCACTTTATAGAATCTAGTATCTACTTGTCCAGACAGATATATTTGCCATTTTGAAACCGTAAACAGGTAAACATGATAAACTAATTTAAATAATTTAAAATTTTATGATTGTCAAATATTGTGAGAAAACTATCCTACAAAAAGTTCAAAGTAGATGCATAATGTTATAAATGAAAGGCAACTGCATGGACTTTCTACAATGAGAAAAATCTACACATTGTTATAATTTATTGCAAGCTATAATCATCATGATCATGATAATCATGATAATATGCCTAGTAGTATTAAAGTAAGTAAGTAAATTTTATTTAGAGTCGGCATATATATACATAATAACAGAGAAAACATGAGCTCTGGTGAGCTCTTTAACCGACTATCACATAATCGATATGCCTACAAATGTATATAACGTGAGGGTACCCAAATTGCACCTATTTTGACAGTTTTCTAACCTACGTTTATATATACTTCAGACAAAAATTTTCATTAAGTGTTTATTTTGTAGATGTATCTGGACATTATTTAATATATGGTTTCACCAATTTAATTTTGAAGTCACTCTCAAGGAAATCTTGTTAGATTTCCGTTGCTATTTTTGCTAAATAGGTGAAATGTTGGTACTTGGTGCAATTTGGGTACCCTCACGTTATATACTATACTCTATCATGTCTATCTGTCTATAGGTACATTGTAGCTGAAATCACAAACATGACAAACGTTGACATGGTTAAACATTTCAATTGGAAAAACTTAACTAAAGTACAACAGATCGGGCTCATGTCATAAAACATGGGGTGATACTAGGTTTATAGGGCAAGCTATTTTTTCTGGGGTTAAAAAACCGTGAAAACTGGGGTATAAAACTTCTTACATTGTTTTTCCTAATATTTGTGAAAAAAACATCATGTCAGCTGTTGTGGTACGTTAACTCTAACATGTTTACTTTAACATGTTTAAGTTGTTTGCAATTGCTTATGTCTCAGGATAAATTGACTTCATAAACAGAATTGTCAATATCAAATGATTTACCATGTGGAGCAGGATCTGCTTACTACTTCCAGTAAAATGGCGATGCCCATGTGAAATTTTACCAAGGCTTAAATTGAAGGTTTTTCCTTAACCCTGAATAACAAGACCTGTAAATTAATGTTTTAAATGAACAACTATGTCCACGAAAAAGTTTTATAGTGTTGCTCGAGGGGTAACAATTGGAATCTTTACCATGTTTACAGAATGGAGCAGGTGCGAACAAAGTGTACACCGCTTCAAGCACGCGGTTTTCAAAGGCTTCAAGTCTTTGGATCAGGCTATAAACTTCTTACTAGCCGGTTCAACATTCTCATCCTGCAACCAAATTCCAGTGTTTGATGAAACTGACAACCCTAAAACCCCAGAACATTTTGGTCATAAATGCAATGGCGTCCATTGCACCAAAGATACATTTAACATTGACGAACAAGAAGGGGATGATTCGGACAATAATTGTGCCATACATGAACCATTATCTGATAATGAAGAAGAAACTACCCCCAAAACATTCATGATCAGTGAACAAACAAATACTCAGACATTAACAGATGACATTCAAAATAAAATCATCCCAAAATGTACCACATGTGAACAAGTATGTGACGAATTTATGATTTTATGCAGCAAATGCAGCAAATGGACTCACTATAAATGCACCTGTCTCCCTAGCTACCAACTTTTTATATTGACAACATCATCAAGAAAATACACATGTGAAAGTTGCTCAAAAGTACCACAACAATTTAAAGATAAATGGGAACCCATCAAATCTAATAATATACAAAATATAAATACAGAGAATTGCACCAAGTGCACGAATAAAGATGATACCCTTGAAATAGTATCTAGAATAGAGCAGAGTGTCGTTCAAGCCATTACTAACACACATGAATCCTGCAAAGATGACCAAATCAGTTTGCTTCAGTCACAGATAGAAGACTTTAAATTTGCAAGAGGTAAACAACTAAAGAGCTATCTAAACAACTAGATGAAATTGACAGCAAATGTGAAACTGATAGACCATATTTCGATAGCAAAATTGAAAACTTAATTAAAATCCAACACCAGAATATAGACCAGAAAGTTCTAAACCTGAGCAAGGAGAATGCAACACTCAAAGCTAAATTAGAAAATGAAAAAAATCTGTGCACGTTGACACAGAAAATAGACTTCATAACTCAGACGCAAGACGGCCTAACTGATGCCCTAGGTAAGATCAGTGAAAAAACTACTGAAATGACGGACACATTAAAAACTACATGTGAAGCCATGCTTATATGTGCAAAATCAAATGAGATCAAAAGGAACGACGAAAATAACAATCATGTATCTCACAAGAATAACAGCCCTAGACAACCATCAAGACGATTAGAAAATAACACCAGGCAACATACACAGGAGAACACATATCTAATTGATACACAGAATAGATTTCAGCCGCTATTATTGGATGAAGACACAATATCTATAAACTCGGACAATTATAAACCTACAACTGCTACTATTAAGCCACTGAAACAAGTAGCAGTAGTAGGAAACTCACACATCAAAAACTTAAGAACAAACTATTTACTCAATGGATGTGAAGTCAGCAAGTTTAATGTTTATTCCTTTGAAGAAGCCAAGGATAAGTTGAGTGAATGTGAACAACAGTTTGATAGTATCTTTATCCACACTTTCACCAAGGATCTCAGGAATCTAGACCCAGAATCATGCGTCAAATTATGCAAAGATTTAGTTGATAACATTAAAGACAAACATGCAAACACCAAAATTGTTATTTCACTACCTTTTTTAACAGTTAAAAAAATATATCACTAAATGAAAAGATAAAAACCTACATTATCCTTATTCAATATTCCTGTATGAATGTTAATTTAGTGTCAATATGTGAGAATCAAGGTTTTTGTATTCGGGGGGACCCAATCAGGAAATTTTTCTCACAAGATGGAATCCATTTGTCAAATGAAGGTTTAAAAATTTTTGCTGCCAATATTAAATCATCTGTTGGCAAGTGTCTAAAATTAGACCTCAGGCAGGTAACAAGAAAGGTTGATTCAGGTTCTAGAAATGGTTATAGACCAACACATAGAGATACATATAGAGACAACCGACATCAATATCAGAACAATGCCAGACACAATGAAAGAGCTGATACATTCCAATCTGGTACTCCTGGCCCTTATGGCTATCACCCCGGTTATATGTACCCCTATTTTCAACCCCCATATTAGTCTTAATATAGAGATATGTATCATATATACATGTACATGTATGCAGATAAACGCATGTTTCATTTTTATGTAACTATATAAAATATTTGAACTGTCATTTTACACAAACATTTGTACAAGTATTTTACATATAATCTGGCACTCCAAGTGTCCAGCACATACATTTTGTATTTTGTCTTTAAAGAAAGAAAATTCAAGAGTGTTTCAGAGATTTTTATATTTGTCTGTTGAATAGTAAATTACAATTTTACAATATGTAGTTTAAATCAGGTCTTACAATTATTTTGCATGTATGCACATGTACACATTATTATTAGTTTAATGATAAACTTTTACCATGTATGTATATTACCATCATTACAAAATCTAAAATAAACATTCTGTAACTGAAACATACTGTACAACACGTACAGGCAGCATTCCAACAAGGAAATAATTGATATCTTGAAAAAGTGATATCCCAATTTTGTATTATCTTTTTTAATTTAGCACATTATAATAAAACAGATCTTTAAATTAAAGACCCACATTTTTATATGTAAAATAGTTTTAAAGTGTTCAGTTACAGAAACAAATTTGAGTTATCTCCCATTGTATGCATGTAATACAATTTTGTTAGTGTACATGTTGCAAGTTAACATAATATTACCTTTTGTACTTTTTATTTCTATAAATATGAACAGGGTAGGGTTTACCTTTAAATTTAGCCTTTATATTGATCACATTATGTCATATAAAAGAAGTTTACATTTAGCTTGTTGGAATATCAACGGTTTTAAACACAAGGGATACAACAAATACAGTGATCCTAGGTTCATCAAAGAATTGAGCAATAAAGATATTTTGTTTACAGGAAACACACTGCTCCTTTGAGGATTCACTATCTTTACCAGGATTTAAATCTGTTAATTTGATACGACTGAAATCAAAACGCACAAACAAAAGATCAGGAGGGTTATCTATTTTAGTTAAAAATGAAATTAAATCAGGGGTAAAATTTCTTGAGCATTCAAATAATGACTACATATGGTTGAAGTTGAGTAGCTCTCTTTTTAATCTCCCAGAAGATATATATTAATGTTTTATTTACGACCCCCCCTGAAAATTCATCTTACACCCATTCTTTAAATGAGGATATATTTGATCTTATAGAAAAAGACATTGCAATGTACTCAACATTGGGAAAAATTGTTTTAGCAGGAGACTTAAATGCCAGAACTGGGTCTGGGGAACTTGACTTTATAGATAATGATTCCCAAGATAATCTTATCCCTTTATCAATGTTTATATGATAATTATAACCCTGATTATGATATATCAGTCCGTCATAGTAAAGACGTGCACTTATCTACCCGAGGGAAATTATTAAACGATATATGTGTGCAGACAGGGCTTAGAATTCTTAACGGAAGAACCAGAGGGGATTTCATTGGGCAATTAACTTGCCATAATCCTCGGGGGAGCAGTGTAGTTGACTACTTTATAGTATCAGAGGAACTATTAGATAAAGTTTGTTTTTAAAGTTCATGACTTTTTAGCTGATCTTTCTGATCACAGTCAGGTGTCTATTATGTTAAATATAGATATGAAAGTTCCTGTCCTAGATATTCAGAGTGAACACTCTCAGATAACCCCCCCCTAAATATATTTGGAATGATGAGTCTGTATTAAAATTTCAAACAGCTCTGACCTCTAATGACATGCAAGAAAAAATATCAAAATTTATGTCTGACGACTCTGATTCTCAAAATATGACTTTAAAACTAAATGATATTATCTGTGAGGCAGCTGATAAATCTTTAAAACAAATTTTACCAAAAACCCCTAACTCTGTAAAGTCAAATACTAAAACTATAAAGAAACAACCAAAGTGGTTTGATTTTTCTTTAATTAAAATGCGTAAACAATTAGATGACAAGGAAAAGTTATTTAAAAAATATAATAATGACCCCATAGTGAGAGGGAACTTCTTCAGTTTTTTAAAACTTTATAGAAAAACTAGGAAAAATAAATATAAACAGTTCCGTAAAGATCTTGTTGTACAACTAGACAACATGAGAGATAACAATCCATCCCAATATTGGGCCTTACTACTGTCTCTCAGTAATGAATCCTCTACGAAAGGAGATACATCTAATATTTCAAACTCTGATTGGTTACACTATTTTAAAAAGCTTAATTCAAATTCCTTACCTGTAAATAAAGAACTAATTGATTCACTTAATAAACTAGAAAAGCATAACATTTTCACAGAATTGGATTATAAAATTACAGAAAAAGAGATAAATGAAGCAGTTAAATCACTAAAAAACAATAAATCAAGCAGCTTTGACTCAATAATAAATGAGATGCTCAAGTGCAGCCAATCATTTCTGCTTAAATGTTTTGTAAAGATATTTAATAAAGTATTAACTTCAGGAAAATTTCCTGATATATGGGCTAAAGGATTTATAGTCCCATTACATAAAAGTGGATCTAAAGATGATCCCTCAAATTTTAGGGGCATCACGATAGGTAGTTGTGTAGGAAAACTCTTTTTAAAGATACTTAATAAAAGATTAGAAAAGTTTATAACTAAAAGAAATATAGTTGGTCCAGAGCAGATAGGATTTTGTAAAGGAAAAAGAACTAGTGACCACATGTTTGTACTTAAAACCTTAATTGATAAATACACTAAGCAGGGACATAAACGCCTCTATACCTGTTTTGTTGATTTTAAAAAGGCCTTTGACAAGGTTTGGCATTTAGCATTATTTTTTAAATTGAGAAAGCTCGGATTGAGCGATTTATTTTATAATGTAATTAAAGATATGTATAAAAACACATCTCTATGTGTAAAAACTAATAGTAACACACTAACTGAAAATTTCCCATCAGATATTGGTGTTCGTCAAGGGGACAATCTGAGCCCTACATTGTTTAAACTTTTCATAAATGATTTACCTGAAATATTTGATTCTGGCTGTTGCCCAGTTTTACTAAACAACAGAAGCCTTAACTGTTTAATGTATGCAGATGACCTCATTATGATTTCTGAAACTTCATCTGGATTACAAAATTGTTTAGATAATTTAATGGATTATTGTAGTAAATGGGGACTAGAAATTAACATGAAAAAAACAAAAGTATTAATTTTTAATAACACAGGAAGAATTTCAAAGGAAAAATTCACATTTAATGGTCAGCTTATTAATAATGAGAAAAAATATAATTATCTTGGCATGATATTCACTGTATCTGGCAGATTTACAGATGCTAAGTTTAATCTTTATAATAAAGCATTAAAAGCCTTTTTTAAATTAAAAAGATATTTCACCCATTTTAAACCTAATATTAAAACACTTTTACATCTTTTTGACCACATGCTGAAGCCGATTTTGTTATATGGCTCAGAAATTTGGGGTCAATTCTCTCCAAATAAGTTACAATCAAAAGGAGACAACTATTTTTTCCAAATGTGCAAAGATCTAATTATTGAAAAATTACATATTAAATTTTGTAAATATTCTCTACAGGTACCTAGAAGATCAACAAACCTAGCAGTGATGGGAGAGTTGGGGCGCTACCCCCTATCTCTTGAGGTTATTCTTAATATGGCTAAATTTTGGCTCAGACTCACAGAACAAAATAACTCTCTCATTAAAGAAGCATTTGAAGAGTCTAAAATTTTATCTAAAACATATAAAGAAAATTGGTTGGAAAGCATTTATTCATTATTTAAATATCTTAATTTAACCCCAGAATATTTGTTAAATCACAAATCTCATATAAAGTCAATTATCATTAAAAAACTATGAATTAAATATGATGAAATTTGGCTTAACCAATTAAATAATGACAAACCTGGCATGGTGCAAGGAAATAAATTAAGGACCTACAGACTATTTAAAAATAATATAGGCCTTGAAAAATATTTATTGTTAAATAATTGTAAAACATTAAATGAGTTAACCAAATTTAGAATTAGTGCCCATGAACTTGAAATAGAAAAGGGAAGACATAAGGGAATACCCCCAGATAAAAGATTTTGACATTGTTGAGGATGAAATTCATTTTCTTCTTCAATGTCCATCACTTAAAACTGAAAGGTCCAGTTTTATTTCAGATTTATCCTCTAAATTTACTAATTTTAAAACTTTAAATGACCAATCTAAATTTGTATGGTTGATGTCAAATGAAGATCCATTTGTTAATAACATAATGATTAAATTAATAGATAGTTTTATAAAATCTAGAAGAGTTAAATTAAGCATAAACACATGAGTAGTCCAGCTCTTCTTCTAATTATAAAACGGTACTGATTGTGTTCACTCACTCATTATCTTTTAGAATATATACTGTATTTGTTGTCTCTCTTCTCTTATATAATATTGTTTTAATTTTATTGTCATGTATTGTAATTTCAATGAAAAAAATCAACACAATTATTTGTACACTTTAATTTAAACTGTAATTGTACTGCTCCTCGGGGCGTCTTGATTGACAAATAAAAATTGTTGTTGTTGTTGCTTACCCTTCCAGAGCACCTGAGATCACCCCTAGATTTTGGTGGGGTTCGTGTTGTTTATTCTTTAGTTTTCTATGTTGTGTCATGTGTACTATATATATTGTTTGTCTATTTGTCTTTTTCATTTTTAGCCAGTGCGTTGACAGTTTATTTTCGATTTATGAGTTTGACTGTCCCTTTGGTATCTTTCGTCCCTCTTTTATCAAAAATATAATATCATTTCTTGACTTTCTAGACAAATTCTCTTTCTCACTAGCTTTGTCCACTTCATTACTTTATCATATCTTGACATTCAGCCCATCCTGTACAAAACAATACACGAAAAACATATACATGCAGTGGCGGATCCAGACATTTAAAAAAAAGGGGGGGGGGGGTCCCAACCCAGAGTAAAGGGGGGGGTTCCAACTATATGCTCCCATTCAAATGCATTGATCGGCCAAAAAAAAGGGGGGTTCCAACCCCCGGAACCCCCCCCCGATCCACCACTGACATGATATACATATATGACAACACAATGTATGATATACAGCAACAAATGATGACAACTAACGAATCACACGCTCCTGACTTTGGAGAGAAAAATGCTGAAACCTGACGCTGTATGTTTAAACTTAAAATGAACATGTTTGCAAGCCCCCAATCCTTCCTCTAACCATCCCCATCCTGAGAAAGTGCTGTAACAGCAAAATTTTGAAAGTGATATTGGAACAAATTATTAATATTGGCCTTTTATACATGAAGCTGACTATGTGGTATGGGCTTTGATCATTGTTGAAGGCAATATGGTTACCTATAGTTGCTAATTTCTGTGTCATTTTGGTCTCCTGTGGAGAGTTGTATAATTGGCTATCATACCACATCTTCTTTTTTATATTTGAACACTTACATTTTTTTTCAGGTCAGATCAATACACAGCACCAAACTAATGGTCAAAAACACAAGAGACAAACATCATGAACATGTATGTAAAGCACACATCAGTAACTAAAAGTTTGATGAAATTTAAAACAAACACGACCATGATAACAAATTCAGGATAAACTAAAAAAAAGAAGGCAGGACCGAATAGAGTGAAAAATAAATAAGCAGGACTGAGATTAATTACAATGTTCATGTACAAAAATGTACATGATGTAGAACTTTAAAAAAAAAAAGCAGGACAAAATTTTTCATCCTTGCCATCCCCAAAAAAATCGTATGGTACATGTAGCTCCTTTAAGCTTTATGACACATAGCGTAAATATACGGGTGCGGAATTTCTCGCTGCATTGAAGACCCATTGGTGGCCTTAGGCTGTTATCTGCTCTTGGGTCGGGTTATTTTCTCTTTGAAACATTCCCTATTTCTATTCTCAATTTTATAATCGATAGTGAAACAATGCCGGTGACACTACTGATAAAAAGTTATTTAAAAAAATCTAAAATATTTGTTCAACTGTGAAATATATATGCAAAGACTGTTTTATGTTAATTTTACCATAGATATAGGAAGATGTGGTATGAGTCCCAATGAGACAACTCTCCATCAAAATCACAATTTATATAAGTAAACCATTATAGGTCAAGGTACATGTATAGGCGTCAAAACGGAGCCTAAGCTCACACCGAACAGCTAGCTATAAACATGATAAAGGGCACCAAAAATACTAACTTGTAAAACCATTCAAATGGGAAATCAAAGGGTCTACAGTGGCGGATCCAGAACTTGACCTATTAAGGGGGGGGGCCCACTGACTGACCTAAGGACCTGTAAGGGGGGCCCGCTCCAGTCATGCTTCAGTGATTCCCTATATAATCAACCAATTTTTTCCGACGAAAGGGGGGGGGGGGGCGGGGATCCGCCTATGGTCTAATCTATTTATATTTTTTTTTATATAATTGCATTAGAAGCTTGTGAAACTGAATTTTAAAAATATTGATCTTTTCTGCATATATATAGATACTGGAGAACTTAGAGTCAATGGACTTGCCTCAAGAGCAAATGGAGGATGATACTAAGGGAGGTAATTCTGAACAGGTACAGGTAGTAGAATTAGAGGCAAGTGCAGAGAAGATGCAGGAGAGCATAGGATTAATGGACTTGCCTCAAAAGCAAGTGGAGGATGGTGCTAAGGGAGGTAAATCTGAACAGGCACATGAAGTAGAATTAGAGGCAAGTGCAGAGAAGATGGCATTGACACAGGAGAGCTTAGGATTAATGGACACACCACAAAAGCAAGTGGAGGATAATGCTAAGGGAGGTAATTCTGAAAATGCTGAAGTAGATACAACTAAAGAAAAAATGGATGCAGATCAGAGTGAAGAGGGGACAAAGACTGAAAAACCTAAGAATCAGGAAGAAAAAGAGAAGAGCAAGGTTAGTTCTTTTGCAAATAGTATGTAGTATATATGCATGATATGGGTATATTATCACGTTTTTAAGAGAAAAAATAGAAATTTTTTTATATACATACAAAACCTAAAGATCTTTCAAGTAAAAAATTTCTAGAGTGTTCCTTATCCACATACAGTCAGGGATATTACTTGTACAAGTAATTTTTATTTACTTGAAGAAGTAAAATAAAATATACGCATATAAGTTAACAGCTAAACCACAAATTATAATGTTCAAAGAATTACATATATATATTATACAATGTAGGCTATGTACATTGTATGCAGAGATTTACATAATCACGAAATCAAATATCCATGAAAATGCAAATTTAAAAAGAATCCTAGCTCCAAGATTGATTGGTGTTTGCTTAACGCGGAAGGAGCACAAAAAGGCTATACTGAGGCGACATATAAACATGATGAAAAAGAAGTTGTGCCGTATGCTTGCCAATGAGACAACTCTCCACAAGAGACCAAATGACACAGAAATTAATAACTATAGGTCATACAGTGACTGTATGACCTTCAACAACAAGTCCATACAGTATAGTCAGCTTTAAAGGCCCAAAATGACAAATGTAAAACAAGAAAACTAATGGCCTAATATACCGGTATGTACAAAATAAAAAAATAAAAATGTAACACATCAAGGAACGACAACCACTGAATTACAGGCTCCTCACTTGGGAAAGGCACATACATACAAAACATGTAAAACATGTTAGCATGGAAGCGCTTCATTCTTAAAATGTGGGCATGGTCAACGCTAAGAAATTACAAAAAAAAGAAGCATTCAATACATTTTTTTGCTATGATCATGAAAAATCTTTTTTTTTTTTTTTTACGGCATAACCTACCTACTATTTAGCTCACCTTGCACGAAGGGCCAAGTGAGCTTTTCTCATCACTTGGCGTCCGTCGTTGTCCGTCGTCGTTAACTTATACAAAAATCTTCTCCTCTGAAACTGCTGGGCCAAATTTAACCAAACATGGCCAAAATCATTATTAGGGTATCTAGTTTAAAAATTGTGTCCCGTTAACCAGGCCAACCAACCAAGATGGCCGCCATGGCTAAAAATAGAACATAGGGTTAAAATGCAGTTTTTGGCTTATAACTCAAAACCCAAAACATTTAGAGCAAATCTGATAGGGGGGTAAATTTGATTATCAGGTCAAGATCTATCTGCCCTGAAATTTTGAGATGAATTGGAGAACCCGTTGTTGGGTTGTTGCCCCTGAATTGGTAATTTTAAGGAAATTTTGCTGTTTTTGGTTATTATCTTGATTGTAATTATAGATAGAGATAAACTGTATACAGCAAAAATGTACAGCAAAGTAAGACCTAAAAATAAGTAAACATGAAGAAAATGTTCAATTGACCCCTAAGGAGTTATTGTCCTTTATAGTCAATTTTTAACAATTTTCATAAAATTTGTAAATTTTAACTACCATTTTCCACTGAAACTACTGAGCCAAGTTCATTATAGATAGAGATAATTGTAAGCAGCAGGAATGTTCAGTAAAGTAAGATGTACAAACACATCACCATTACCAAAACACAATTTTGTCATGAAATTCCATCTGCTTCCTTTGTTAAATATCCACATAGACCAAGGTGAGCGACACAGGATATTTAGAGCCTCTAGTTTGTGATAGCAAGTGTCATCATGAATATATATTAATCTTTATTGGGATATGAAGGTGAATTTAAGTATGACACACAAGCATTGTTATCCAATCAAAATAACAGATTCTTCTGAACCCCATGTAATATAATTATAAGGTATACATCATGTACATGGATGACTTTATTTTTTTTTTTTTTTTTTTATCGTTACAGAATCGTGCTAGATCTTTCATCCTGAAGATAAACATTACGAACAAGATGTTAGAGGGAGGAAACAACTTAATCACGACCAATAGTGCTCAACAGACAGGTAAAAGACTTCATAAATGTGATATTTGTGCTAAAGAATTTAGCCAAAGTAGTAGCTTAAACCGACATGTGAGAGAACATACCGGTGAAAAGCCTCACAAATGTGAAGTTTGTGGCAGTGAATTTGTACGCAAGAGTAGTCTTAAGACACACATGACTACACATACTGGAGATAAACCTCATGCCTGTGACATATGTGGTAAACCGTTCAGTCATCTAAGTAATTTACAAAGACACGTCAAGACACATTCAGGCGATAAATCTCATGGTTGCGGCGTATGTGGTAAAAGTTTTAGTCAGCATGCTAATTTACAGAGACATATGTTAACTCACGCTAATACTGAAACTCATGACTGTGATGTATGCGATAAACGGTTTAAGCGGCATACCAGTTTAGAGAGACATATGAGAATACATACAGGTGATAGAAATCTTCACTGTGAAATATGTGGTAAAGGGTTCAGTCGACTTGAATATTTACAGATGCACATGAGTGCACATGCAGGTTCTACATCACATGATTGTCATGTGTGTGGGAAAGTGTTCCGTCATCTTAGTAGTTTAACAAGACATATGAGAACACACACACTAATTATAAACCCTATGAATGAGTCTGAGATGTATATGGTTGAATCTGTTTAGTGACGTAAACGTTCGCACGAGAACACTTCACTGATGATAACCTTGAAAGTGATGAAATGGATAAAGATTCACATGAGAATACACACTGTTGATAAACCTATTGAACGTGATATATGTAGTTAAAGTTTTAATCGGAGGAGAACACACATGTGTTAATATTTTTAAATATGATATATGTGGTTAAAGTTTCAATCGGTTTAGTGAGTTACCTAAAGGTTCACATGAGAAATACACACTGTTGATAAACCTATTGAACGTGATATATGTAGTTAAAATTTTAATCGGAGGAGAACACACATGTGTTAAACTTTTTAAATATGATATATATGTAGTTAAAGTATCAAACAGAGGAGAACACACGTGTTAAACTTTTTAAATATGATATTTGTAGTTAAAGTTTCAATCGGAGGAGAACACACATGTGTTAATATTTTTAAATATGATATATATGTAGTTAAAGTTTCAATCGGAGGAGAACACACATGTGTTAAACTTTTTAAATATGATATATGTAGTTAAAGTTTCAATCGGAGGAGAACACACATGTGTTAAACTTTTTAAATATGACATATATGTAGCTAAAGTTTCAATCGGAGGAGAAAACACATGTGTTAAACTTTTTAAATATGAGATATATAGTTAAAGTTTCAATCGGGGAAGAACACACATGTGTTAAACTTTTTAAATATGATATATGTAGTTTAAGTTTCAATCAGAGAAAAACACACATGTGTTAAACTTTTTAAATTTGATATGTGTAGTTAAAGTTTCAATCGGAGGAGAACACACATGTGTTAAACTTTTTAAATATGACATATATGTAGCTAAAGTTTCAATCGGAGGAGAAAACACATGTGTTAAACTTTTTAAATATGAGATATATAGTTAAAGTTTCAATCGGGGAAGAACACACATGTGTTAAACTTTTTAAATATGATATATGTAGTTTAAGTTTCAATCAGAGAAAAACACACATGTGTTAAACTTTTTAAATTTGATATGTGTAGTTAAAGTTTCAATCGGAGCCTAGGAGAATACACATGTATATGTTAAACTTTTTAAATATGATCATGATGATTTAAGTGGTTAAAGTTTCAATCGGTTTAGTGAGTTACCTGAATGTTCACATGAGAACACACACTGTTGATAAATTTCTTAATATAATGTAAGTGGTTTTATCTGTTTGTTTAAGTTCACATGAGAACACACAATGTTGGTTACTCATATGAGTGTGATGTATGTGGTTTAATCTGTTTGTTAAAGTTCACATGAGAACACACAATGTTGGTTACTCATATGAGTGTGATGCATGTGGTTTAATCTGTTTGTTAAAGTTCACATGAGAACACACAATGTTGGTTACTCATATGAGTGTGATGTATGTGGTTTAATCTGTTTGTTAAAGTTCACATGAGAACACACAATGTTGGTTACTCATATGAGTGTGATGCATGTGGTTTAATCTGTTTGTTAAAGTTCACATGAGAACACACAATGTTGGTTACTCATATGAGTGTGATGTATGTGGTTTAATCTGTTTGTTAAAGTTCACATGAGAACACACAATGTTGGTTACTCATATGAGTGTGATGTATGTGGTTTAATCTGTTTGTTAAAGTTCACATGAGAACACACAATGTTGGTTACTCATATGAGTGTGATGCATGTGGTTTAATCTGTTTGTTAAAGTTCACATGAGAACACACAATGTTGGTTACTCATATGAGTGTGATGTAAGTGGTTTAATCTGTTTGTTAAAGTTCACATGAGAACACACAATGTTGGTTACTCATATGAGTGTGATGCATGTGGTTTAATCTGTTTGTTAAAGTTCACATGAGAACACACAATGTTGGTTACTCATATGAGTGTGATGTATGTGGTTTAATCTGTTTGTTAAAGTTCACATGAGAACACACAATGTTGGTTACTCATATGAGTGTGATGTAAGTGGTTTAATCTGTTTGTTAAAGTTCACATGAGAACACAAAATGTTGGTTACTCATATGAGTGTGATGCATGTGGTTTAATCTGTTTGTTAAAGTTCACATGAGAACACACAATGTTGGTTACTCATATGAGTGTGATGTATGTGGTTTAATCTGTTTGTTAAAGTTCACATGAGAACACACAATGTTGGTTACTCATATGAGTGTGATGTGTGTGGTTTAATCTGTGTGTTAAAGTTCACATGAGAACACATAAGTGTGATACATGTGGTTTAATCTGTTTGTTAAAGTTCACATGAGAACACATTGTCACATAATGTTGGTTAACAATATGAGTGTGGTGCATGTTATTTAATCTGTTTAGTGACTTAAGGGTTCTAACTTCACATCAGAACACACAATGACCTTATAAATTATACCCTATGATTATGATATATATGTATGTGGTTTAATATTAATGGGTTTAGAGACTTAAACCTTCACATGTGAACACACACTGATGATAAACTTTATGAGAGTGACACACATTGGAGATGACTTTTTAATATAAATGTTGTTTAAATCTATGTCTGGTTCTTAAAATAAAAACCTCATTAGTAATGGTTCTTGCTTTATGAATGATTTTATTTCAATGACATCAATACTAAATCAAAGGATATAGGGTATCCATCCATGATCATCATACCTGCCAACTTTTAAAATGGCCATGGGGGTTTTGCGTGCAAGATGGCTGTCATGATCCTTAAAAACCTTCAAGGGGGCCTTCAAATACATTTTATGTTGTTTTTTGGCTTCTTCATACTTTTATAAGCCTGAAATCATTGTAAAATTAATTGTTTTGTTTAAATTGTGCACAAAATTGCTCTTTCAAAATTTCAATTTGGGAGCCTCCATGGGGGAAATCCCCCGCAAATAGTGACAGTTGGCAGGTATGGATCATTAAAAAAAGACACTAACAGAAAGCAAGGGAACTGTTCTTCTTCGCAAAAACACAGTGAAGCCTTAGACATGGATCAAAACAAAAACTCTTCCATCAAGTCTACAAGTTTAAAACAGTCCTTTAGTGGAATTCTTTGCAAAAATAATTTCGGATACTTTAGACTTTGTAAGATGGAGCACCACAAAAAAAGATCAATGTGGAAAGAAGTACATATTCAAAGCATGTTGAATGACAAGTTTTACCATTTCAACAGTAAGTATGAGAATGATTGCCAAAGAGACAACACTACACATTAGTATAATGTTGTTGTACATCAGCGCTGTAACACAAATTTGATCAATTCTTTAATTTTTGTTGAGCCTGCGACTTTTGTCGCAGAAAGCTTGACATAGGGACAGTGATCCGGCAACAACAGCGGCGGCATTAGCTTACTTATTAAAAACTTTATATTTTGGAAGGTGGAAGACCTGGATGCTTCATTATAAGTTCATACGTTGTATATAGAGGCCTAATGTTTCAAAGTCTTTGTCTTTCACATATCCAATATCTTTGACCTCATTTTCATGATTCAATGGCTACAAAAGTTGACGTTTGTTTTTGCAATGTTAAATTCTCTCTTATTATAAGAAATAGGATAAGGACCGATTTTGGTCTCAAATTTCAGGTTCATCTGACGAAAGATTTTGACCACTTTTCAAACACTTTAGTGTCTATTTCATTTGATTCAATTAATTAAATGGTGCTAGTACCCGAAATATATGCAATGTATTGTCAAAAACAGCCCAAATTTATGTAGCAGAAGCATTGTACTGACCAATAAATAAATAAAAGTTTACATTTTAACAATTTTGTAAAACTGCTTTATTTTGGGGCCAAAAAAGGGGTCTTAATGGACCTTAATGGACCTACTCCTTTGGTATGTGCGTACCTTGTAAGGTCATCATGACTGTCAGACAGTTTACTCGAACTCGACCTCGGTGGTCAAGTCCATACATGTATCTCAGATACTATAAGCAAAAGGGCAAGTAAATTATGTGTATGGAAGGACTGTAAGGTGTACATGTCCAACTGGCAGGTGTCATCTGACCTCGACCTCATTTTCATGGTTCAGTGGTTATTGTTAAGTTTTTGTGTTTTGAATCTGTGCATTTGAATGGGGATATGTAATCACTGTGTATCATCGCCACCGGAAATTGGGTACTAACGAAGCGGAGAGAAATAGAAAAAAAAGTAAACAAGTTAAGAATTCATCCAATTTAAAGCATTTCTACTCATTTGATGAGGATGCCGCTTAAGAATTGATTTTCTGATATATAATTCTTTAAATTATTAAGCCGATAAGTACAAAATTAATACAAGATTTTGTGTAATACTCCAAAACTTGCCACTTAGTACCGGAAAATTTCGAGGTCGATCGTCCTCTGTCGCCCCATTCTGAAGATATTGAACTGTTTTTCATTATTTTTCCAAACACGTTTTTAGATTATTATAGTGTGGCATCATATTTACTGAAATTTGTTGTCAAAAAGATGTATTTTAAAGAATATAGACCATAAGAAATAAAGTCTAGTGTACGGCAACTTGCTCGTGTTGACAAATTTACTGTATGGCAACTTGCTAATTATAGAATAGTTATTTACCGTCCTTTCAAAGAAAATGAAGTATTAAGTTCAAATATTTAAGGGGGGGTGGGGTACCCTTTTATGTTCAACTGTTTTTGTCCTTTTCAAGGTTTTAATTTGTTTTAAATTGTTATTTCACTGATAAATTTTAAAAACTGTTAACTGTTTTTAACCCACTGTTTGTAATCTGTTTTGTTAAAATTTGCAATGTTGTTAACTGTTTATTTGTTAACTGTTATTTACAAGAATCACATTAAAATTTGCTGTCCATCTCTGTTGCTTTCACAAAGGAGTGACAAACAGCATATATGTAACTGTACATATCTTTAAAAAATATTTGAGTATAGTAAATCCTTGATAAAATTGAGAATGGAAATGAGGAAAATGTCAGATAAACAGAAGCCCGACCAAATATATAGAAGAAACAACCCAACGCAACGAGAAAATTATGCACTAGGGTGTGGTGTTAATTCACAGATAGGACAAAAAACTTAGAATTAACACTCATAATTTTTAAACACCCTCTTTCCCTTCCTTCCTAATAAATAAGGCTTACTATTTGAGTTATGCATGTGTATATTTATGGAAAGAGAATCGTCCATAAATTTGATTTCCAATAGTAATAATGGTGAAATATAATCTTTTTTTTTTGTGTAACCATGGCAACAACCAGCATTTATTTGATACCAAATATTGCAAAATAGGGGGTTGAACATGTCACAAAGATCTCAAAAATTTGGTCCGAAGGAAAATTTCAATCAATAAGAGTGATACCTTTCCTGAAACCATAGACATATATCTATCAAAAGGTAAAAAAAAAAAATCATATGCATTTCTGCTGTTTTTTCCATAAAATTGAATTGAAAAGATCGAGCGTCAAATCTTTGTTGAAAAACAATACAAAATTTCTAAATCTATGGCGGTACGGATAGGAACGTATGGACGTTCAAACTGAAAAATGGCTTATAAAACATGCTAAAAACAATCTAAATGTTCATATAAACCCACTAGGAAGGATATACTATTATCCAAATATCCAAAATCAATTCAATTGTACAAAAACTTTCATATTTAGAAAATTCACCATGGCTATAATGCGAAACTAAACTTGTACTTGTGTATTGATATACCTGAAGCTGTCTCCTAAGTGAGCAATCATTTAACTACAAAAAGGGGGTAGAAGTTCAATGTTTGTTCTTGAAACATATAAATGAACCAAAATTTAAAAAATGAAATAAATACAAGACTATATACAAATGTAGCAAAGGTTACGGACATGCAGGTGCAACAAATGCGGCAGTGTTAAACATGTTTAGGGATATCTCATGCCCCTCTTTATACGTCTAACCAATGTAGTTATATCTGGCTTCTATTTGTAATGTATCCAAAACGTTAAAAGGAAAGGCCACTTCTTATCCAGCTGAAACCCTGGTCAGTCCTATGATGAAAATAATTGAGATGTATATGAAATGTTTGATAAGTTATATTGACCCAGAGTACCTGGACGGAATTGTGAAAAATAAAGTACCTTTTCAATTTGCAATTCGTAAAATAACTGAACAGTGTGGCCTGGTAGAAGAGGCCGAAAAATGAGGACTTGGTTCTCAAATTGATGTCAAATTGCTAGTCTAAGACTTCAGAAATGTAAAGATGGAGATTTTTATTTCAGCTCACAGTTCTTAATTAGGACTTGGAGATGTAATTCCTTTTAATAAAATCATGTAAGCAATGAGTCGTATGAAAAACCCTGACTGAGATGTAACCATAATTTATAAGAGCCCCGCCCTATAGTATTCACTCATTCTGTGTGTTTTACTTTCCTACGTCATGACGATAACCCAAGTTGCTACGACTGATTGACATAAAACATTTACTCAACAATATACATAACCAGAAGAAGCCTCCCTTTTGCTTTTTGAAGCATTTTCGATTATTCATGACATAGTCCTTTTTCTTGGAGCCAATCACTCCGTCTGTTTTTCCATCCGTTCAATTGTCTGTCCATGTGTCAATAAAAAAAATATGGTACTTGCGTGTGTCTTCTGAAAATTAGTCAGCTTTATATAAGATTCCTTATGGAGCTTGGCATTTCTGCGACTTTGTACAGTGGTTTTCAAACTTTTGTATACATTGAAAATATATGCACTTCCCCTTTTCATTGCTTTTGAGTTCGTTTGGAAAAAGTAAGGTAAAAGTAAAGTTGCTGTTAACTCTTATCAGCATTTAAAATTTGTTGTTAACAGTTTTTGCCAAAATCGAGGTGTTGTTAACATGTTAACGGACCCCTCCCCCCCATCTAATTATGCATTAGATAAAATGCATTAGATAGAAATACCATTTGCTTCACAGCATTTAAGATGTATACAAATTATATATTTTCAAAAAGAAACAGACAAGAAAATTAATTCGAAATGCAATTCACGATTTTTTTCTCCTTACTTTCGATGAAAACAAAGTATTTTCTTAATTTTGTCTGTCCGAATTTTCGATCCTGTGGTTCGGTGATTTTCGTTGCTTCATCTCTATCTTATTTGTTGTTTTCATAAATTGTTTCAGTGTTACACTGTATATAAGTAAGGCCGTTAGTTTTCTTGTTGAGTCCTTCCACATTTTTCTGTCAGTGCTTTTTATAGCCGACTACAAGCTGAGACTACAAGCTGAGACTACTATAACTGTTATAGTAGTCTCAGCTATATAAGGTACGAGTTTTCGTAGGAGTTTTCGTTGTTGAAGGCCGTACGATAGCATATACTTTATTTTATCCTGATGGATAGTTATCTTATTTGCTATCATACCACATCTCCACTGTCTTTTTAAAGCTAGCACCAACAAACGATGAATGGACGGTTTATTTTATTGAATTTACACTAAAACAAAAAGACAACAGTCGCTAGCAGTATAACAATATATAAATGTATTTAGGATAATATGGTTGAAAAAACCTTTTTGTACAAAATCGAAAAGCGGTACGCAACAGAGGCCTTCTGAACTGAATTAACGGCATGTATTTAATAATATTTGATAAGTTAGACATTTTGTATATTTATAAGCCTGTAAAGCTTTGATATCAACAAAATATCGTCACTTGATTTTATCTAAACAGTGATTAATTTCCTCTTAAAAATATGATATATTGCAAGACGCCGTACACACAAAAGTTGTTATTTTGCAATTCGCCGTACAACGTCCTGCAATTCGCCGTACAACAAACAAACAATGTTTTTGTCCATATTCTTTAAAAAACATGTTTTTGACAACAAATTTCAGTAAATATAATGCCACACTATAATAATCTAAAAATGTGTCTAGAAAAATAATGAAAAACAGTTCAATATCTTGAGAATGGAGCGACAGAGGACGATCGACCTCGAAATTTTCCGGTACTAAGTGGCAAGTTTTGGGGTATTACACAAAATCTTGAATTAATTTTGTTCTTATCGGCCTAATAATTTAAAGAATTATATATCAGAAAATCATTTCTTAAGCGGCACCCTCATCAAATGAGTGGAAATGCTTTAAATTGGATGAATTCTTAACTTGTTTACTTTTTTTTCTATTTCTCTCCGCTTCGTTAGTACCCAATTTCCGGTGGCGATGATACACAGTGATTACATATCCCCATTCAAATGCATTGATCGTCCACAAAAAAGGGGGGTTCCAACCTCCGGACCCCCCTCCCCCCCTTTTCTGGATCCGCGCCTGATGTTAAGTTTATGTGACAGTTGTAATAAAGCTTTATACTTGGGACTATCATAATATCAATGGTTAAAAAAAAGGCGAGACATTTCAGCGTGTGCAATCTTGTCTTAAACTATAAGTAATAAGTCAACTATATTTGTTGTATGGAAGCATTGTTTAACTTAGCTGTACATGTCTGCCTGGTATGGTTTATATGACATTGACCTCATTTTCATGGTTCATTTGTCTTTGTTTAGTTATCTTGTTTAATATCAAGTTTATGTGACAGTTTTTTTATAAAGCTTGATACTAAGGACAATCAACATAATATCAATGATAACTTAAGAAATCGGGACATTTCAGCGTGTGCACTCTTGTGTTATATGCAATAGGTCAACTATATTTGGCGTATGGAAATATGTTGATAATCTATATGTCATTCGTTCAGGTTTTATTTGACCTTGACCTCATTTTCATGGTTCATTTATCAATGTTAAGTATTTGTGTTGTGGCCTGTTTTTCTTTCACTATAAGCAATAGGTCACCTATATTTTAGGAAGAATTGTTAGTTGTAATGGCTGCCTGGCATGGTTCATCTGACTTTGACCTCATTTTCATGGTTCATTGGTCAATGTTTAGTTTTCTTGGTTTTAAATTATTTATTTCATGAGAAGGCTTTATATTTAGATCTATCAACAGAGTTATCTCCCTGAACCAAGGTCTAACACCTTAAGACACCAAATACCAGACAATAATAAATGTGATGTTTATATGGTTTGGTCAGAATTGCTAATAAATTTACATATTGACATGAAAACACATATAGATTCATCATTAACCTGATGACTGTAGTGTATGTGGTAAATGCTTTAGCTAGATTAGAAATGTAGTAGTACTCTGCCCTTCTGAGTTGACATGCATTAAATAATTATAAATAAGTTGTTTACAAAACTTTAATTTATTTAAGGTGGTACCCAACACTTTAACTAAAATTAATTTGGCTCGTTTAATTTTCTTAAAATTTAAACAAAGTATTTACTTTGACCCTTTGACAAAAATATAAAAAAAAAAAAAAATGAACCAACCGTTTTATCAGAAAAATTACACTGGTTATATAGCAGTTTGACAAACACTTATTTTGATCATTGAGAAGCTTAATGTTCCCTTAACAACACAACGTAATTAAAACGTTTAGCTGATTTTACAGAGTTATCTCCCTGTAGTGTTAGGTACCACCTTAAATACTAAAGACATGAAAGATGATCTAACGCTAACGTTAACAGATTACTGTACACAGGCACTTGTTTCTATTCATACGAAGGTCGACTATTTATATGGATAGTCGACCTTCGCATGCATAGAAACAAGTGCCTGTGTTACCTAGCTGTATTTGGCAAAAATTTTAAGAATTTGTGGGCCTCGATGCTCTTCATCATTGTACTTTTAGTGGTCTTTCACCTGTTTTATTCGAGCATCACGCCACCCCGTGTACTGATTAGTCTTCTGTAGACGTCACGCTCATCTTGCGCAAATACAAAAATTCGATTCTGGCCTCCATAGTGCGTTTTTTCTGCTCTATGGTCGGATTTTTTTTCACCGTTTCTATTCTCAATTTGAATGGACTCATTGTAAGATATGCATGTCTGTCTGACGACTGGGTTCGTCTGACCTTGTCGTAGGCTAATATTTATGGTTAATTTGTCATTATTATATAAGTTAGCATAGCTTAATCGGTCCTTCGAATCTAATATAAAGAAATACCTTGTTGGTCAACTATCTTTGCAATGATTGCAGAGTTTAAAAGTTCCCCAGGCACATAAGATTCCCCAGGCACATAAACATCAATAATTGATTATCAGTACTTGTGCGTGTGCAATACATGTACTATCATCCAGGCGTATAAAATTTAAAAAAAAATGTTTTGTATAATAAAGCAAGATGTTGTAATTGAGTTAATATCGGTGCTTTGAAATTGAAGATTTGAAAGAGTCTACTGAAGTGCAGTTTACAATGTTATCCGGTAGTTTGTTCCAGTCGGTAATAGTTCTTGGAAAATATGATTCTTTTCTGTACTGTGTTTTTCAGGATGGAATTTGGAAGCTGTTCGGATTGGAATGTCTTGTTTGTCTTTTTTGTGGAATTAATTTATTATTTTTAGTAGTACATGTATGTAGTTATGTACTAGTATTTATTGTGAAAAAGACGTATACATGTATGCCCGGCTTTGTTATTCTCCTCATAACCTCATGTTCATGGATAGATTTAGGTTTATGTGAAACACGCAGTTATCGTGTGTTTTTCTATGTTGTGAATGATTTTATACTATTGTTTCAGAAAAGGTAGAAGGGTTGGTCCTTTAAAACGTTTAATCTCGCTGCAAATGTTTGCACCTCAGTGTCCTAAGTCAGGAATCTGATGTACAGTAGTTGTCATTTGTTTATGTTATTTATACGTGTTTCTCGTTTCTCGTTTTTTATATAATTTTGCCCATAAGGATTATTATATAGATTATACCGTTGTTTCCCGTTTGAATGGTTTTACACTAGAAATTTTTTGGGTCCTTTATAGCTTGTTGTTCGGTGTGAGCAAGGCTCCGTGTTGAAGTATTTATCAAAGGTATCAGGATTATAATTTAGTACGCCAGACTCGCGTTTCGTCTACACAAGACAGTGGCGTAGCCAGGGTTGAACCGATGTGGATGCGAAATTGTCGCCGAGTCGAGCGAGGCGAAAAAAAAATGGGACCATATTATGCAGAAAATTATATTTTTTTGGACATTTTCCAATTTATGCATGAGTATTCCCCTTGAATCCGACACTAATTAGATTTTTGTTTAATTTCAAAATACCAACCAATATATATTCATTTTCCAACAGAATTTTATTGTTTTCTCGAAAGTACCTTCATTCAATTCAAAAATATTTAATGTTAAAGTTTCCCACTTGACATCACAAAAATATAACAAGTACAGCGGCACCTCTGTTCATGGAACTTCGGAATATAGGAACCGAAGTGATCCCCTTTCTCAGAATATAAGCCTCACAATGTTTTTTTTTTATTGTCTTAAAGCGTTGCAGTGGACATGGAAATACCGGACGGCCTGCGTCCGTCTGGTCTTGTTAGCACTGTCATGTATACAATTCCTGCCAGCTTTTTGTGAAACTTGTATTATCAGCAATGTCTTTGACAATTGCGAAAATAAGTCCTGATCATCTATTTTGAACCCATTGGAAATATAAATCATAACTGAAATCCAATTGCATTTGTTCGGAAGCTGTTATTTCTCTCCTTCGATAAATAAAATAAGTGTAATGCTGGGACAAAGGTACTCTCTTCTTGAAAATAAAATTAAAATATTTGTAACTAGATGGAGAAGGTATTTATTAGCAAAGAAATGATAACACTCCATTATACAAATACAGTTTTTATCACGTTGTCTTTCGCGTCACAGGAAACGTTATCAGGATATATGATGGTTTAACTTGCTCAATTTCAGACTAAACATGCGGACTTGTTATAACCACCCTCTATGCTTGTCGCAGCCGACGACAAGATGCGACAGACTTTTCACGAAAAAGTAGAGAACACTTTTTTTGCGATTTATCCATCTTGTTTAAATACACTAAATGATCCTATAGGAAAGACCACGCATACTGCGTTGTAAATGATTGGACGATATTTTCAAATCCTCACCCTTGTAACATTCAGATATCACCGTTTGTACACATGCAATCATATATTTATTAAAAAAAATTGTTTTCCAAAATGATGTGGATGCTTAAGCATCTGAGCATACATGCAAGCTACGCCACTGTAAGACTCATGAGTGACGCTTATATCAAAATAGTTATCAAGCCTTGTTTAAACAAGTACGAAGTTGAAGGACATTGAGGATCCAAAATTCCAAAAAGTTGTGCCAAATTTGGCTAAGGTAATGAAGACCGTACCTTGACCTATAATGGTTTACTTTCATAAATTGTTATTTGGATGGAGAGTTGTCTCATTGGCACTCATACCACATCTTCCTATATCTAGTTAAACTATTTATATTAAATAATTACAGCAAAAACCCTTCAGTGTGTAGGTATTTTTTTTAGGTAATATCTTTGGTTAGCTGGCTTGCTAGCTGAACTGTGAATTCATTGACTAATATATCTGTCTGTAGGACTACACTAAGCAAAAAGGAGGGTACTACTAGTGTATACCTTTCCTTATAAGGAGTTCACGTATTAGCTATATCAAGTAAGCTAACCAAAAATATTACCTTACCCTACATACTAAATCCGTTTTTCTGTATGTGTTAGTAAAGCAGCCAGGCGAGTCATTTCAGTGTGTGTACTCTTTGTGAATGCAAGTGAAAACAAAGTGTTATAAATTGAATGCGTCCGAAACGCTTTTCTAGATTTTCATTTTACCTGAAACGCTCAAAACCGAATATTTGAAACCATATAAGAACCAGAACAGTTGAAGAGCTACATGACAAAAAAACGAACTTTAAAAATAGCCAAATCCATCCAAGGTCAACACTGCCCGAAGCAGTTGCAACAGTAGTTTCCTATAATTTCAAAATGCATTAATGGAAATGACAAGAACTTTTTTGAAATATTACAGCCGATTTCATTGAAGATGTAGCTTAAGGTAATATCTTAGGTTAGCTTGCTTGCTAGCTGAACATTGAAGTCATTGTTAGGTAAGGTAAACTATCCTCCTTTAAGAGTAGACTAGTCCGACAGGTAACTAATCTATCTGTTTGTATGACTAGGCTACTTCGAAAGGAGGATAGTTTACCTTACCTACCAATGACTTTACGGTTCAGCTAGCAAGCAAGCTAACCTAAGATATTACCTTAAGCTACCATGTAATGAAATCGGCTGTAATATTTCAAAAAAGTTTTTGTCATTTCCATTAATGCATTTTGAAATTATAGGAACCTTTAGCTACATACTCATTGGAAACGGCTGTAATCATATATTTATCAAATAAGATATCCTGTGAAAAAGCTCCAATGTCCGTGCATCGTTTCTGGTCCAAAGGTAGGATGATGGCGCACTTTAACTATATCTCCAGTCTTTAGATATACTACTGCAATCATTGAACCAGCATCTGACTTACTTTCTTTATTTGCATATCCCAATTGTACCTCAATATTGTTCTTCATCATCTGAACACGCAGGAAAGTAGATCTTTGCTTCAAGAATGTACACGAAAAGAAATAAAGTCCAGCGTAAGGCGCTTTGAATAGTCCTGTGTGTGGGTTATAAGCATTGCCAATGTTAGTTATATCCTTGTCAAAAATAACAGTCTGTGCTCCATGAAGCGTAACACTTTTTGCCAAACGTGCATGAAACGCAACTTGTGTTTCGTGGATTAGTCCATTTTTATCTGAAAATTAAACAAAAACTCATATTTTAATGCAGAATGTCTATACCAGACAGTTGTCAAATGTCAAATCGATATATAACGGGACGACTATTTGAAATGATATTATAGGGAGGGATTGTTTTCATATAGTATAAAAAAGAAGATGTGGTATGATTGCCAATGAGGCATCTATCCACAGACCAAAATGACACAGACATTAACAACAATGAGCAAAGCCAATACCGCACAGTTAGCTATAAAAGGCCCCGATAAGACAATGTAAAACAATTCAAACGAAAAAACTACCGGCCTTATTCATATAAAAAATGAACGAAAAACAAATATGTAACACATAAACAAACGACAACCACTGAATTTACAGGCTCCTTACTTGGGACAGGCACATACATAAATAAATTAATGTGGCGGGGTTAAACATGTTAGCAGATCCCAACCCTCCCCTAACTTGGAACAGTGGTATAACAGTACAACATAAAAACAAACTATAAAAATCAGTTTAAAAAGGCTTAACTCATCAGACAAAAAATAATACAAGTGGACGTGGCCGAGTATTTATACATCCCGACACAAAAAAACACAATGAACAGATCTGAGAGTACTCGCAGTTATCTGACACCTAGTTCAAAGCCACTAACAACTAATAAATTAAGATTTGTTCTTTTGTTTTGTTTTATAACCCTATTATTTTTTCAAATCCTCATGCCCTTCCCCAACGAACCAAACCATCGTCCCCTAAAGTGAATATACTCATTTACACATGCTCACAATCTATGTATAATTGTTCAATATTATGTTTGTGGCATAACATTGTGGCAACAAGTTAGTTGTTTTCTGTTTAGCATTAAATTTATATTAAGATCCATTTTGTTACATCTTGTGATCAATTTTATTTGGCAATCGCCAATGGCAGTCAGCATGGTTAAATAACATCTGTTGTTCGACCTGTTAGTCAATGGCGTTTTGTTTAAATACACTTTTTTTTTCACTTTTTTTATCTTTTGGAACATGTTGTTTGTGCTGTATTTAGATCCTCGCAACGAACTTTGTTTTACGTGCACACGTATAAAAATTGCGGTTTTTATCCGACGCATAGGTTTGAACGTAGTTTTCAATTTAGACTCGTTTATATCTCTATTTGTTGAGGTAGATTGCTGTCAAATAATAAATACATTGTGTATGAAAATAATACAACATCTACACACGCTTAAAAACACGTGTCTCATATCTATCTCTAAAATTCACCTTCCGTGACAAGGTAACACTACGACTATTGAAGTTATATTTTATTATAGCGGATGTGGTCGAGTGGTCTAGAGCGCTGGACATGAGGCTAAGCGATTGGTGCTGTAGTGTATTAAAGTTGTGAGTTCGAATCCCGCTGAGGGACGGATTAGAAAATCTAACTCTAACACTGTTTGGTGTAATTTTCAGACTTATATATAGATATATATATCTTTTACTCGAAACCAAACTTCTTTTACGATGACTCTGCGTTGAACTCGTCAATCAAAATGTATCGTGAGACTTGGATTTACAGAATAAAGAATAATGGTTCAAGCCTGCTGCAGAAAAAAAGTAAATATAAAGGAACAGAAAAAATGCCGAAAGAAACCCCTAAGAACCACAGGCACTTGTCTCAGAAAAAAACACAGGCACTTGTCTCAGAAATTTTTTTTCCTATATACCTTGTTATAAGGTATATACGAAAAAAAAATTCTGAGACAAGTGCCTGTGCTAAGAACAGAGATATCGATGAACCAAAAAAAGTAAAGAAAAAAAAATAATGACATAAAATTATAGTGGGAAAAGACTTACCTTGCTTGGCACATTTCTCAATTTTTTCGTCATATTGAGAAAGTTTAGTTTTAAGTCTGTCCACCTGCTTCATCAACATCCATAAAACAGGATTATCGTGGTTACTAGATAAACTTCGGCTACTCTGCAGCTGTGTCTTTTCACCCTCCGATTCAACACGAGACATGAGAGAGATAACAACAAGAACTTTCCAGAACTGCATTCTTACTGTATCTGTTGATATTGATGGTTTTATTTTGTTTATGTGCAACACCGAAGTCATGTATTACAATTAACAATACATAATAATATATATACAAATATAACAAATATAGATAAAGAATAATTGAAGAAGTTTCCATAATATGAATATAAATAAGCGGTTGACCTTATGAGGTTAACATCCTAAATTATGTAAATAAGTTGTCCATTTAAACTTGATAATAGAAAGAGAAATAATGTTCTAGTTTATTTAATTAAATATTGCATTAATTGTTTATCTGATATTGACACAACTTTGCATAAACATTCAAACCAAGTAATTTAATAATTTGAATTAACTTTGCTTTTGAATAAATAATAATATAAAAATAATTTATCTTTATCGAGTACTCAGTTTACTGCTTAAAACTTAACGAAAAATAGTTCAACTAACCTGTGAATAATAGAAATGAAGTTTATATATTCTAATCTGCCGCAACACCGAAGTGCCTAGTGTTGGGCGAAACAGGTTTATATAGTACTTTCGTTAGCAATAAACTGAGGCCCATGTAAGTTATTTGTTTAATACTTTGTGCTAATAGCTTATAATAATTTCTTAATAAATTTCCTTCTTTTCTCCTAACATTTTTGTTGTTGGAAACACCCAACTGACCGCTATTTAATATACATGGACATCACATATTTTGTTTGATGTATTATTCAATAATTCGTAGCTGGATAAGGTTCAATCCATATATCAATTGATTTATCTGTGTATTCGATTTGACCGAAGAAAAGTTGCATAACAAACTTGTAAAGTATTTGACTTAGCTTGAGGCTTGATATGTAATATTGACTTTTAAACAACATTTATCTATAGTGACCGTTATAACGTAACTAACTTTATTAAGTATATTTGCCAAATGAATTTAATCAATTCTTTACAACTTTAGTTCAAAGTCGCTTTAATGTAAAATATTCTCAAATTATGGATTGTCCATTTTACCAAAAATAAAGTAAAATTTATTTCCTCACACATGTATATATTGTCGTGGCGTGGCGTGATTCTAGATATTAAGTCCAAGTATACAATTTCCCATTTACCAGGAAATTATTGATATTTAGTCATTTCAGTTGTAACATGCTTAGGGAATCCTTGAATGATATTATTAATTAAAATGTGGTTTATCTTATCTTGTGTATATCGATATTAAAACACACCAATTATACCCTGGAAATATTAGAACCAACTCTGCTCAGGAAAATATAAGAACATCAAAGCGTTTCCCGGAAACATGAGAACACTTAAGGTGTCATACCACCAATTACTCCCTCAAATTTAGAACGTATGTGAAAGTAGGCCTACTCAGCCAAAATATAGTGCAATTGATGTCATTTTTTACTTAAACTAACCGACAAATTGGCAGAAATAAAACTTTTGGTGAAAGAGAAATAGATTAAGACCATTAATGATTTTGAGCTAAAATTTACTTGTTTATGAGTTTGCATTCAAAATTGAGGATTAATGCACTCCATAGTATACTAATTTAAGATTTCCAGAAAACCAGGGGTTATTTTTAGTGGTAGTGCAACGTAAATGGGATTTCGTGTGTAAACGTATTTTTCATTCATAATCTGTCTCATGACATTATACCCTGCTAGCTCAGCCATTGACGTTACTGGTAGAGAGGGTTCGGCCTGTGCTTTCGCTCCAGGACTTCTGACAGCATACTGACAATACAACGAAACAGTAAATTCAATAATGACAGGAATAAGAAACCTAAAAATGACCAGTGATGACGATTTGCCAAGCAATGTATTTTCTCATATAACAAATGACCAAAATTCATAAAACAGTTTCATATTTAATAGACAAAGACAACATATGAATACATAAATATCGCGGTATCTCCATGTGAAATTATCAATTCAGAATTTCAATACACTTTCGAACTTCCCCTTTTTGGACAAACGATGCGGTGAAAAATACCCATACAAGTTAACCATTTCAAAGAAGCGTTTGGCCTTAGTGCTATCTAATTGAATAAAATAAAATACTAGAATTTTGAGGTGTCCGTCTACTTTAAATATTGAGAGCTGTACACTATTTGTTTTTAACTAAATTCAATCAATCAAGTTGTGACGTCAACCTTCCGAGACAAAATAATTATACCCACTGGTTCCCACCGACTTTGTTAGACTAGAACATGAATCTCATTATTCTATGACTAGGGAACAAAAATCGATCCAGTAAAAAAACACCATCGCATTTCCCGTTTAGTTTTCAATCCAACCAGAGCAATGTTTGAAAAACGTTTTTCAATAAAATTGACCTGTTCAAGATCCAAAACCAAAACATGCGATAATACTAACTATAATACAAAATACTATTTCAGAGTAATTAGGCACGAACAATCCCGTAGATTGACGACCGTTACTCCAAAATATCCCTCGGATTAACCCTCTGTCTAAATATCGCTATCAAAATGAAACCCATCTCTTTATAAACCCGAAATCATAAAATATCCAGCTAGTGTACAATTCCCTCTATTTATTCTGGAACGGAAACGTAAATTTAACATTTTAGAACTGTTTGACTACGAGACCGAAACGAAATATATCAAATGTAAAGAAATAAATATTTAAGTCAAACATCGAAATACAAAATAAATTGAATTTTAAAGTACAACTTACCAGTACGAAAGTTTTCCCCAATCTAAAGAAATACTGCCCTGACGAGGTTTAAATATCCAAGTCTGGACATTGAGTTCAAGCACGAGATAAACGATCCCCGCGAAAAAGTGACCGGACAACTATAGTTATATATAGTATCTAAAAATAGAAAAAGGGGAATTTACGATGACCCACAAACGTTACAGTAGCTCTATTCGGAACACCTTTTCTTTTTTATATGATTTTAAACACCTATTGAAAATTTGCATGTAGAAAGCTGATACATGTATGATTCAGGATATACCTGGTTTGTATGAAGTTAAGCTTAAGGTAAAATATTTAGAAAGCTGTGAAAATTGTAAAATTTGGTTGAACAGATAGGGACTTTTAATTCGTGGTATGACACCTTAACGAAAATCGTACACATGATACAAGTATGTTTAAAATCATACTAAAATTCCTGCTTAATTACAAATTATCATTTTGACTCAAGTTTAAATATTCTGTTTTTTTTTCAAGATATTATATTTGATTAAGTAACAACACCATAATGCACCATATCTGCCAACTATCACTTTTTTTCTGGGGATTTCCTCCATGGAGGTCGCCGCGATACAGCCTTTTTGTGCTAATGCGGGGTAAAGCAGCCAACAATCAATCAATCCTCCATGGAGGCTCCTAAATTAAAATGTTCAAAGAGCAATTATGTCCACAATTTTTACAATTAATTTTAACAATTAATTTTACAATGAATTGAGGCTTATAAAAGTATGAAGAAGCAAAAAAACAACATTGCACTGTATTTTATAAAGGCACCTTAATTGAAGGTTTTTTTTTATGAGTATGGCAGCCATCTTGCACGCAAAATCCCCATGTGCATTTTGAAAACTTGGCAGGTATGAGGCACTTGTCTCAGATTTGTTTTCCCTATATACTTGATATATCAAACGTCTATGGGTTATTTTCATAAAAAAATCATTGTAAAACATGTAAATTGTAAAGAAATGTAATTATAGTTATCCCGCTCTTTAAAAATGGGACTTGTCTTTGTTTATATCCGATTTTTCTTCCATATATGATTTTATCTGGATCCTGTGGTCAGGTAGCATAATTTGAACTGTTTTTGTGTAAAATATGACCAGTGAAAAAGGACATCAATAGTGTATGAGTTTACACTAGTACATGTTGAACAGGAGCAATAATCTATGCTGAACACATTAAACCTGCTGCAAGATTACATAGACCTGTGGCACAAAGAGGATCCATCCTTCTGGCGGAACTCATAGCGATTCTCATGGTCCTAGAATACTGCATTACAGAAAATATTTACAATGCAATACACAAAATCTAAATTTTCTCTGACAGTCAAAGCGCCGTGTGATTACTTACGCTGAACTGGGCCCCAAACAGCTACATCTCCGTAATAAGAGAAATAAAAGAAAACATTGAACATCTTAGGCAAAAAGGACTAAATGTCATTATATCATGGACACCAGGACATGCCAACATAGCTGGTAATGATGAGGCTGACATCCTTGCAAAAACAACGGCAGAGGAAGCAAAAGAATTACCACCGGAAAATAACGTCATAACACTACAAGACGCCAAACAAGCAGCGTATAAAAGTGCAGGAAATAAATGGCAGAGAAGATGGGAAATATCTGAGAGTCTCAGAGAGACAGGGACTTTTATGAAAAAATACCAAGTACGAAACACTCAAAAACATTTCAGTATATTCGCCCAACTAAGAACTGGCTGTACAGAACTCAATTACTACAAGAACCGAGTAGGCCAATCCAACGCCATAGAGTCATGCAACTGTGGAGCACCTGAAACACCTCAACATTTCCTTCTGTCCCTGCTAAGAAAACGAACGAGAAGATATGTTACACCAAATATCCAAAGAGGTCGGGGTCAGAAACTTGAATTTGGCTGCAATGCTAACGAGACTGAACGGCGAGAACACAGAAGAGACAAAAGCCAAATTACAAATAGTGGCACATTACACTGACAGAACGGGCAGATTTAATACTGCCGTTCCACAATCCCAATCTTAACCAGCGCATACCAAATTTAAAGCATATAAACTTTTGTTAATCCGAGAGAAATAGCGACATTAAGGTTCATGTGGACCCTATGGCTAAAATGGCCGTATTTTCACCTCAAAATTTACTATGAGTACAGGCAAACCTGTGCATCTGGAAACGTTTTAAGGCATAGCATGCCCTAGATAAATAAAATTCAAATGCATTGTATGATTTAGAAAATTCATAACTTAACTGGATTTTGCTGTACACTTTTTTTCGTCCCTGCAGAAGATGATAAAATTAACAAACAGTTGAGTTTACCTTGATATGGTCCACTCAGGTACACAGTTTAAATAACCAATTATTGTCATGTATCTATTGTCCATCTAATGTCCATGTCAATCAATACTGCTCACTTCAATTATTACCTGTGGGGAAGTTCTCAAACCTGTTTCCCAACTTAGTTTATTTTGGCACCTTCTGGAGGAATGAAAAAAAGTGCACGGCAAAATCCTGGTAAGTTTTTCTTTTTCTAAAACATAATACATATTTGAAATTATTTTATCTAGGGCATGCCAGGCCTGAAATTTTTTACAGATGCGCAGGTTTGTCTGTACTCATAGTAAATTTTGAGGTGAAAATACGGCCATTTTAGCCATAGGGTCCACATGAACCTTAACGTTTCCTGGAATGATTGTCAACAAAACAGAGGTAAACAGTAATAAAAATAAAATTGAGAATGGAAATGGGGAATGTATCAGAGACAACAACCCGACCATAGAAAAAACAACAGCGGAAAGTCACCAACAGGTCTTCAATGTAACGAGAAATTCCCGCACCCGGAGGTGTCCTTCAGCTGGCCCCTAAACAAATATATATATACTAGTTCAGTGATAATGAACGCCATACTAATTTCCAAATTGTACACAAGAAACTAAAATTAAAATAATACAAGACTAACAAAGATCAGGGCTCCTGACTTGGGACAGGCGCAAAAATGCGGCGGGGTTAAACATGTTTATGAGATCTCAACCCTCCCCCTATACCTCTAGTCAATGTAGAAAAGTAAACGCATAACAATACGTACATTTAAAAATCAATTCAAGAGAAGTCCGAGTCTGATGTCAGAAGATGTAACCAAAGAAAATAAACAAAATGACATAAATAACAACAGACTACTAGCAGTTAACTGACATGACAAAGCTGTTTATAGTCTTCAGAAAGATTATTTGGTCAGAGTACATTCTTCACTAGGTTTTCACCACAAAACACCAGTACACAAATCCCCACACTGCAGAACACCAGTACACAAAACCCCATACTGCAGAACACCGGAGAGGCAATAACCCAACCAAAGAACAGAAAATAACTTACTTTCTGAAAGAAGATATTAAAATATTGAAAAAGTATGTATACAATTTAGATTTTTGATTTTTAAATACATATGTACATATATTTAGATTTTTGATTTAAAAATACATGTACAATGTATTTAGATTTTCGATTTTGGGTACAGTTTTCAATTTGGTCCAAGGCAGGGTTCAAAATTTTGGTTTGAAATAAAACTTAAATCAATGATGTTCTTTGGTATGTTGAATCTTATTGTATTTTGTCCCTGTTATGTTTCCAACGAAGTTCATTACCCTAAAGTTTTTGGCAATTTTCCAATGGACTTTATTAATAATAAAGTTTTTGGCAAATTTCTAATATACATAATTTAAGAGCAGTTTAGGCGAGATATTAAAATCGGCGGAGGACATTTGAGTGCATTGATAGGACATTTGATCGAGAAAAAAAATAGGACGTTCGAGTGCCAAAGCAGAACCCATTTGAGTGCCAGAATTTTAACCCATTTTAGAGAAAATTAAAATTGTCAAAGCCCATTGAAGCGAAATATTTGTTCACCCTTTTTAGTAAATAAATAATATATATTGAAACGTCGCACGATACTGGTGTCACCTAACGTTACACACTCAAAGACGTAAAACAAAATAAAAACGTTGGAATGCATGTTGTCCAGATGGCTTTTTAGTTATATAATGAATATATATGTAGGACTCAAATCTATGGCGGGTTCCAAATCTATGGCAGATTCCTAATTTATGGCAAATGTGACGTGACAAACGCCAAACAACTCAAATCTATGGCAAATTTTTGTTTTTTCCAAATCTATGGCAGATTTGGGGGAAAGAGTAACATATAACGTCACAATTGAATAACGCCGCCATATTACATCCTTGCCGCCACTTACGATGGCGGAACCCATAGATTTTAACACTATTCAAGATGAAGGTATTTCCCAGACAACAATTTGTGGGTGGTTTCATCTGGGTGGTTTAAAGGAAGATGTCACCTATTATCCTGAAGAGGGACAAAATATGCAGTACCAACCGAAGTCCGTGCTGAAAAAGGGTACCGCTGTTTTCAGTACCGCATATTTTAGAAAAGGAGTTTTAGCAGTAGTTTACTGTCTACGGCTGGCACAGTTTATAAAGTGAAAGATAAAATTAACAGATACAAATTTGATTTAAATCATCATGATCCATCATCGAATAAAAAGATGGATTTACGGTATCGCTGAAATAAATATTATTTGAAAATTCAAACTGTTCATTTTATTTGTTACTTTTTTAATTTTTGTTTTTATAAAAAGCGGCCTTTTTGTTTGTTAAAGGACTTATTAGTTGGTTTAATGAATGAGTTAAACAGGTACCATGCACAGATTAATAAATGTTTATTTTTACAGAGCACAACATTTTAATCTTTAGTCTGTATTAAGGTATATGAATTTATCATTTCAATGATGATTTTTTTTGGTTGACCATTATGGAATGTTTATTTAACAAATGTTTATAGACATGCTCCCGTTGTCGTAAATTTCGACTTGCTTAAGACAAGTCATTGGTCGAAAATGTACAGTACTGCATTGTTTTCTATTTGCACAAAATTTGCAATAGATTTGGAAACAACACAACTTGCCATAGATTAGGTTGTAAAAAATCTTGCCATAGATTTGGGATGACATGACGTCACATTTACCATAGATTAGGAATCTGCCATAGATTTGGAACCCACCATAGATTTGAGTCCTACATATATATATATATATATATACAACTCGTCTAAACATCAACCCAACAATGTTAGATCTGTAAATTTGCTTTCGCAAATTTATGGTTCTTCCCTCGCCGGGATTCGAACCCATGCTACTGTGATATCGTGACACCAAATCGCCTGCACTGCAGCCGTCCCGCTAGACCACACGACCACCTGGGCTCTCAAAAAAAAAGAGCTATATTTGGGCCCCTTTTTAGCCCCTTATTCCTAAATTGTTGAGACTTCAACTCCCAAAATCAATCCAGCCTTCCTTTTTTGTTCATAAACCTTGAGTTAAAATTTCATTGATTTCAATTGACTTTTACTTATATTTGCAGTTTTCTATAAAGTTATTGTGCGAAAACCAGAAAACCAAGAATAATGCTTATTTGGCCTCTTATTCCAAAACTGATGGGACAAAAACTTCCAAAATCAATCCCAACCTTCCTATTGTGGTCATAAACCTTATGTTCAAATTTCATAGATTTCTATTGACTTAAACTAAAGTAAGAGTGCGAAAACGTATTCGGACGACGACGACGCCATTGAACGTGATACCAATATACGACTAAAAAAATTTCAATTTTTGCGGTCGTATAAAAATAACTTGAATTATTTTTCAAACGTTTATTAAGGTAAGTCCATACAAAAATGTAACTTTTGTAGAATTTCCTCCTTTAAAAATATATATTCATGTAGGATGGAGTATCACCTAGCATGGCTATATGAATTTCTCATCTATTTTCAACTACAAAAAAGTTTGACCTTCTCAGCATTATGTTTAGTCACGTGTGTAGCATACACAATTGACATGCTAAATGTTTGACCACATATCTCACACATATATGCTTTTTCTCCCGTATGTGTTCTCATGTGTTCTTGTAAATTTCGTTTCCGAATAAAATCTTTATCACAAATATCACATTTATAAGGTCCGTCATCATGCGCATTATGTTTTAAATGCCTTCGTCTGTCGTTTTGACTAGTAAAACCTCTACCACAGATATCACAAGCAAACGGTTTATCACCAGTATGTGTTCTCATGTGTGATTGTAAGTGTTCCTTCCTACAGAAAGCTTTATCACACACATCACATTGATAAGGTTTATCACCAGTATGTGTTCTCATGTGTCTACTTAGGTGAGATTGCTGACTAAATTCCTTTTCACATAAATCACATTTACATATTTTACACGGTTTTTCATCTGTATGTGTTTGCATGTGTCTTCGCATGTGATGAGACTGACTAAATGCCTTATCACATATATCACATTTGTATGGTTTATCACCAGTATGAGATCTCATATGACGCCGTAAGTGATGACCCCGACTATAAGTATTTTCACATAAATAACATGTGTATGGTTTATCACCAGTATGTGTTCTCATGTGCATTTCTAAGTGTTCCTTCCTAGTGAAATCTACTTCACAGACTCCACATTTGAAAGGTTTATAGCCTTTAGGTTTTATAATGCGGCTCCTTAAGACCCGAGGTTTACGAACTCCTTTATTACATAATTTACACGCCTTTCCCTTGTACTGTTTACCACAAACATTACCGTCACATTCTTTACCACTCATTTTACCAGCATCAACCTTCTGCCTAGTCTGGCATGTCTGGTATGCATCGTTCATCAGTTGGTCCGTACTAGTCTGATGAAGACTTTCAAGAGGGATGCATGTTAGTTTATTTTTCTTTTCATTGTAAGAAACCATTTTTGTTTCTGTCTTGTCCTGTCCGCCGTGGAACGTCTTTAAAATGTCTGAAGGTTGTTCATAAGATATTTCAGTATCAGAAACCATATTTGTTTCTGTCTTGTCCTGTCCATCGAGGAATGTCTCTAAATTGTCTGTAGGTTTGTCAGGGGAGATAACTGTTAACATCTCTTTATTTTACGTTTCTTAAAATCTATCTGTTCCTGTTCTTTCCTGTTCACAATGACCACTGCTTAATATCCTTTAACTATAAAGTCAGGTAAGAATAACCAAGATTGTATAGTGGTGCCTGCTATATTCCTAGCCAGGTCAGAATTAAAACTTTTACTAATATGCTAATGTTATGCATATTCTTGTCCACTCTTGCTCTTTGAAACACAATTCAGCCATATTATCTAAAAATGATAAAATCTAAGTATTACGAAAATGGATTTTAAGGTAGATAGGGTGTCTTCCTCCATCTTGGATTTGAAAATACCAGAAAACAAGGTATATATCTTTAATAGAATGTTAAAATTTTTAGAGTAGTAGGTAATTCATGTGTTAGAACTTTCACTTCAAAATAGAAATGACATGTTTTATCATATTTATGGTTTGTTTTTTTCAAAAAAACAAAAAACTTTTGATTGATTTAATTTTTCTAACTTTGCCACATAAGTGGCGGCAACTCAAATACAAGGGCAGATAATTCAGATAGAGGTATTTTCAGAATGTGTTAAGAATTTTAGTCCGGCCGATCGATGAAAAAATTGCTCAAATAATGAGGAAAGCACCAGTTTTTGCATGATGGTACATTTTTGTGTACTGAGCAATATTAGCTATGGACCCATCCTCAAAATTCAATATGGCGGCCTATTTCAAGATGGCTGCCGTATGTTCTAAAATATTTTCCAGTATTGCACAAACCACAGTGGATTTGGTGCTGGGTGCACACAAATCAACATATTTGAATGACTTGGTGTACTTAGCAAGATTTTGTTTTGTTCTATTTTTGAAATACAAAATGGCGGCTATTTTCAAAATGGCCGCCTTGAAAAATAAGCAAATATTCATTATTGAGAATTGACCTGAATATAAGCATTTTATTGATGTATAGTGTCATTTGGTATCTGTCCCAGTTCTGTCCTTTCTGATTTTGCCTTGCTTGTCATTTCATACACAAAGTAGTAGCTTTCATAAAAAGCTGCAGTAGTAGCTTTCATTAAAAGCTGCACTATTTGTTGTTTTGGGTCACACATAAAAGCTGTAATTTGGGATTTATCTGCCTTAAGATATTAATCAGTGCCTATGTTATCTCTTGGTCGCAATATTTTGCAATTTGAGACATTAAACTGAATTGAGAATCAGTTAAACACATATCAGTGAAATGGCAGGAATTGAGGACAAGAAGGACAAGAACATTAAAATGGCAGAAACTAAATCACTAAGTGATATTGAGAAACCCTCAGCTGAAGACGCTTTAACAGAGGACAGCTCAGAAATGACTATTAAACAATTGTACCAAGAATATTTAACAGATAGAAAATCAAATGCTAAAAGAACAGTTGATATTTACCACAATATAAAACAGAGCGCAGCGCGAATATATAAAATATGTGTTGGTCTCATTACGTTTCAAGCTGAACAGAAAGAGACAATGAATATCAATAACAAACAGGTGAAAGCAATGTCTCAGCAACTTCAGCAGTCTGAAGACAGGATAGACCACAAGGCTAGTAATAATTGCTTGGCGGAATTGATGGTCAGACCAATAAGGTATTCAATGTTGTGGTGAGACGAATGGACAAGCTGACAACAACTGAGGAAGGAGACACAGTTCTATTGCAAAGTGCATTTGAACAGCAGGGTACCTTCCAACAACTGGCATCTGTTGTGAATGAATCAGTGGACAATCGAAATAAAGAAGTTAATATTCACTGCAATGGACACATCATCTAAGCCAAAATTTGACCTTAGCCAGTACAACGCAAGTTTACCAAAAGTACACATCAAAACCCATGCCGTGGGTCTTTCCACAATTGTAGTTCGAATGAACCATAAACCGTGCCAACTCTGTTGAAGGTGTCTTCGCCTTAAGTCAAAAGTCCTATGTCAGGGCCCTTGGCCCTGCATGAGACAGTTCAAATTATTCAACAACAATCTCCATTTAAGAACATACTATAAACCTCTAGTACTAATCAAGGATACCAGCAAAAGGCTTATGTGTCTTTTTATGCACACTAACCATCTACTAAGAGTCAATAATATTTGGTTTAGATCAGCACACCATTACAGAAACAATTAGCTGCAAATGAGTTCTATCAAGTTTCTCCAATGTTGAATGCAGTGCCTACTTACGGTATCATCCCCGTCGAGTCAATGGCAAATCCCACATTTATCACTCCAATTATGACAACCTCGTCCGCTTCTGGAGCCCTTATATGCTTCCCATAACATCAAGTTGGCTCTATTGACCGATCCAGGAAAGGGCAGAGGAAAGAAAAAGAGTGTGACAACACCTCTTCTTCAGACTCTTCACTGGAGAGAGAAAATACCATGTGGCAAGAAAATCTTTGAGCAAGGGACCGGGGCCGAAGCCCACAGCTGCCACAAATTTAAAAACTCAATTGAAGAGGATCCATCTCTTGGGAGGCGCTCATTTACCAATTTGAACGAACTGCCGGTAGATGACAATGGGAAATCAGGAAAAATGTGTGTAGGCCCCAGATTGCCAGGCCGATGTTGGCTTTGAGTACGCTCGCATGGTAAATACAGATGATGATTCCAAGGCCTTAAAAAGCATTCATTTGGAGCAGCGCTTCAGCAAGGAAGACGATCAAACCAGATTGCAACCAAAACATTCCGTCGAGGATGTAAAGACAAAGAATCTTCAAGGCATGTAATAGAGAGGAACATGGAAACAGTCAACAAGGCGTTAAAACACGTGAAAACCTCAAAAGCAAACCAGATGGCGATATATGGATAAAAAAGTGCCAATTATGACCATCGACCACCGTTAAAGAAAATATGAGCAGTCCTTTGGATTATGAGTTGCATAACCTCACAATGGATTGGCCGATCAATATAATCTCGGTTCTTCTGATAAAAATATCATGGAAGATCACCAGTTCAATGGAAAATCACCTGATCAATATAAACGTGGAAGATCTATTGAGCAATACAATCGCGGTAAATCGGCAGATAGAAGTACATCCAAGCTTAATGCCTATCGATCAGTAACACCCCCACTAAGCTAGAGATCATATAGTCCCTAAAGACAACGATAAGCATCTCCATGGACAAACTCCAGAAATCCCGAATATTTCAGACAACGGTCACCTTCACCAGGATACGGAGCAAATCAAAGTGTAACCTCAACAATGGAGCAAAGGGTCGGGCCAGTAGGACAACTCAGATTCCAAAGTCTATTGGCAATGAAACATCATCCTATCACACAATCGAACAGAGGCCCACTGCCTCGTCCAATATTGTCATCAGACGAACCATTTGAAAGACCTTAGTAGTACGAGGTACTACACATGACCAGAATGTGAGCATGATTGTGGACACTGCTGCAATGATAACATTAGTAAATGAGAAATTAATTCCGGTAGAAAATTGAGATTTGGAGAACGTAAGGCTATGTGGTGAGGTTAACAGCTTGTTATTTAGAAGATTATAAGGAACGACTCTCGACATTAATAGAGTAAACATACAATGGGATGTGTGCAAAGAGCCATTAACAGACGATGTTATACTTAGGCTAGTTATTTTGGACACACTGATCGCAGTGATAAACCTGAGTAGTCCCACAATTACCATTAACAATAAAGAGATAAATGCGTCATTTGTTAATAGTGGAAACGAGATTTTAACTCAGCTAGTTTGCATAAAACGAACCATCACAGTTCCACCAAATTCAAACATGACTGTTACCATTAAGACTAATAAAAGTGCCGACCAGGAGTGCATTTTAGGACCATGCTCGCTGAAATGTTGCAAATTGGTTACGTACGTAGTTGGAAAAGGAAATAGTTGCCCCTTAACCATTTTAAATGATGGCAATCGTCTAATCCGCCTAAAGAAAGGTACACCTATTGATTACATAGAATAATTTGACGATGTAGTGGGTACGGCAGATGCAAACGCGATAAGTGACGTAAGACGTGGCATTGAAGAGACACGAGACAAGGTGCCCTTGGCACTGCCTCAAAGTTCAGATGAGTTACCTACTATTCCATCACATTTATCCGACCTATATTAACGTCAATCGACTCGTTTCAACCTATTTCATTCCAACCATTAAAACTGAAAGCGTTTAAAGAACAATTACAATAACATGTAACATTATGATATCGACTAACATTTTGAATTTCACTATTTGTTTTTGTATATGCAGCTATATTTGCAACTTATGTGTTATAGAAATACCCAAATTATTTGTTTTATACTTTTGAATTAATTGATAACAAATTCAAGAACATAAAGTCCATTTTTAAAGAATCATTACTTTAATTTCCGAAATTATATAGAATACTTTTAGGACAATCTTGAATTTTATACCGTTTTTCAGCCATCTTGAAAATGGCAGCCATATTGGATTTTTCAGAGTGGGTCCATAGCTGAAATCAAAGGATATATAACCAAAAACTACTATGCAGAGTTTCATGCTTTCCTCATCAAGTGAGCAATTCTGCTCTATATCTGCACCAATCGGCCGGACTATTTACCTATTTCATAATGTAGCAGGAAACGGGTCCTGTAACCCCATTTTTTTTCTTTTTCTTAAATGAAAGCATACTATTAAAGCTATCTTCTCATATGTTATCTCAAAATTCTATGGTGTAGTTAATGTTTTTTTGCAAAAAAAAATGGGGTTTCCATGCATAATCTATACAAAATCTGTCAATTTTGAACACCCTGTAGCATGAAAATAAGCCCAGTGACCTATTCTTTTTATAATTTTGTTTTTAAAAGCATGATATAAACTACATTTTGGCAAATTATTAAAAAATTCTATGGAAAATAATCTAGACACCCAATTTACCTTAAAACAATATTCTGAACCCCAGTTTGATGAAAAAAAATTCATGTGATCAAGTACAGTCTGAAGTACATGTATGTAACAAAAAAAATTATTCTGAAACAGATTTTTCCCATACATGCCATACCTTAAAGTATTAAATTAAAATTTTTTAAAAAAGAATAACTTGATTGATATCGTTGAAAAAAACGTGTTTTAAATTCTGAGCGAAAAGTTTTTCTAAACAAAAAAAAACAAAAAATACTCCCCACTTTTGAAGTTAAATGGTTGATCACTGTTATAAAAATAAGTCTTCAAATATCAGGATGTATTAACTTTTAAATATTTATTGTATATCGAGTTTATGGTAAAAACTGCAGGGAAAATCTTGAAAATTTATTAATGTTAAATAGGCTTTCCATACTTTGTACAACTTTCATCGATTGTTTCGATTTTCGTTTAAAATACACATTATTATTATTATTTGCGGTTCAGTACATATAGAAATTGTAATATTAAAATGCAATAAATATAAAAACTTACGTTCTGTTTGACAAGTAAAGGTAAACAAGCTTTATTTCACAGTTACTTGACGTGCGTCTCTAAACAGAATTCAAAGGGAGATAATAAAGATATAACTATGGAACGCACGATTGCAAAAATCGTAATACAGAGAATTCTTCTTTGGAAAAGTGTCGCTAACACGAGTTGTGGATAGCATTTTAACTGATTGAAACTAGTTTGTAATGAGTGGCGTAAATAGGGAGAGAAGGTATCTGCACGGGAGAACGCAAAATAAAAACGGCTGCACGTGAAATAAAAACGGCAAAACACGTTGCACGAAAACAACCCTTTACTACCCTCTGTAATTGAACCGTATGTAATGTCTTTTTCAATTAGAGCTTGTACAACATGCACATGGATTTCTCTTTACAGTGTCACTGTACATGGTCAAATGTAGGTTTGTGTGTTTTGTAGTAAGTCCTTTGTTTGTTATTAAAAGTAACCGTGTAGATTTTTAAAAACACTAACTGATGCCCGATACATATTCCCATGTCGATTTCAAATTAGGAACCACACGAGTGGATGGCTTTTGTTATATATTTTTCTAATCTCAATGAGGGTTTTCTTTTGGTATTCAAAGCAGAATTATGATAATTTATGCTTTTTTTGGTAAGTAAAGAAGATTTTGCTACATTTAATTAGGGACTTTCCGTTATAAATTTTCCTCGGCGTTCAGTATTTTTGTGATTTTTTTTACTGTTGATCATGGTTGATACTTAATGCTGAATAGACCACTTTCGAGTTCATCCGTCACCGGAAAAACTCGTCATTTATGCGCGCCTTTATGACGTCATTTACGGGATAGAGGAGATAGCCTGTATCCCTGCACTATTTACGTTCATCAAGCGTCTTAGTGATCGTCATTGTGCAGGACAAACTAGAAATAATGGTTGTTCTGTAGGTAATTAATGCCAATTCTCTAATGACAGCAGTGCTGATTGTCAATTTTGAGAAATGAATTTACCGAATAATTCGTACAATATAGAATTATAGTTTTCCAACCACTCGCTCAACATCGGAATGGAAGTGACGACGCCCCTAAACGCACAAATCAACGCACGTCTGGCGTATATACAAAATTTAGTCCTGGTATCTATGATGAGTTTATTCACTAAAACCAGAGTTTTTTGACGGAAATGCATCGAACTCGAAAGTTGTCTATTCAATCAAACTCTGGACAAGACGGAGCTTATTGAATAGAATCATGTCTTTTTATTTCAGGCGGGACACGGTGAAACTTGGCGTATTAAATTAATACTTCTCGACTTATAACTTGTTGCACTCGTGCAAGATAGATCTTGTCGTATTGAATAGATACCCGTCTACTTGATACTCTTGTGACAAGATAGAGCGTAGCGCAGTGGCGGATCCAGAGGGGGGGTTCCGGGGGTCCGCACCCCCCCTTTGTTTTGGCCGATCAATGCATTTGAATCGGGACATATGTTTGCACCCCCCCTGCACCCCCCCCCCTTTTGCCCTGGGCTAGCACCCCCCCTTTCGAAAATTCCTGCATCCGCCACTGGCGTAGCGTATTGAATATATTCCGGTCTACATATTATACTCTGGACAAGGATAGATCTCGACGAATTGAATAATACAAATACTTGTCTACAGTACTTCGTATTGAATAGATACTTGCCAGCTTGTTACACTCAGTACAAGATAGAGCTTGACGTATTTGAATAGATACTTGTCTACTTGATACACACGTCACAAGATAAAGCTTGGTGTATTGAATATATACTGGTCTACTTGCTACACTTGGGACGTCACAAGATGGAGCTTGGCGTATTGAATAGATACCCGTCTACTTTTTACACTCATAACAAGATAGAGCTTGGTATATTGAATAGATACCCACATGTATACTTGTTATACTAGTACTCAGGCAAGATATAGCTTGTTGTATTGAATAGATAACCGTCTATATTTGCTACACACGGAACAAGATATAGCTTGGGGCATTGAATTGATAACGGTCTACTTGCTACATTCGGGAAAAGATAGAGCTTGGCGTATTGAATCAATACCTGTCCACTTGCTACACACGGGACAAGATAGAGCTTGGCGTATTGAATAGACACATGTCTACTTGTTACACTCGGACAAAATAGAGCTTGGTGTATTGAATAGATACCTGTCTATACTTGCTACACTCGGGCCAAGATAGAGCTTGGCGTATTGAATAGACACACGTGTGGTAATTCTGGTGTGTGTATGTGGACTATCTTATACTGCCTCCAAGTGGTAATTCGGGTGTGTGTATGTGCTCTATCTTATACTGTCTCCGAGTGGTAATTCGGGTGTGTGAATGTGCTCTATCTTATACTGTCTCCGAGTGGTAATTCGGGTATGTGTATGTGCTCTATTTTATACTGTCTTCTAGTGGTAATTCGGGTATGTGAATGTGCTCTATTTTATACTGTCTCCGAGTGGTAATTCGGGAATGTGTATGTGCTCTATTTTATACTGTCTCCGAGTGGTAATTCGGGTATGTGAATGTGCTCTATATTATACTGTCTCTGACTGGTAATTCGAGTGTGTATGTGATCTATCTTATACTGTCTCCCAGTGGTAATTCTGGTGAGTGTATGTGCTCTATCTTATACTGTCTCCGAGTGGTAATTCTGGTGTGTGTATGTGGACTATCTTATACTGCCTCCAAGTGGTAATTCGGGTGTGTGTATGTGCTCTATTTTATACTGTCTCCGAGTGGTACAAGTAATTCGGGTGTATGTATGTGCTCTATCTTATACTGTCTCCAAGTGGTAATTCGGGTGTGTGTATGTGCTCTATATTATACCGTCTCCGAGTGGTAATTCGGGTGTGTGTATGTGCTCTATATTATACTGTCTCTGAGTGGTAATTCGGGTATGTGTATGTGCTCTATCTTATACTGTCTCCGAGTGGTAATTCGGGTATGTGTATGTGCTCTATCTTATACTGTCTCCGACTGGTAATTCGGGTATGTGTATGTGCTCTATCTTATACTGTCACCGAGTGGTAATTCGGGTTTGTGTATGTGCTCTATTTTATACTGTCTCCGAGTGGTAATTCGGGTTTGTGTATGTGCTCTATATTATACTGTCCGACTCTCCGAGTGGTAATTCGGGTATGTGTATGTGCTCTATCTTATACTGTCTCCAAGTGGTAATTCTGGTTTGTGTATGTGCTCTATCTTATACTGCCTCCGAGTGGTAGTTCGGGTGTGTGTATGTGGTCTATTTTATAATATGTCGGGTTCGTAAGAACATGAGTAACACGACGGGTGCCACATACATGTGGAGCAGGATCGGCTTACCCTTCCAGAACACGTGAGGTCACCCCCAGTTTTTTGGTGGGCTGATGAGGCTTCTTCTTTAGTTTTCAGTGTTGTGTCGTGTATACTATTGTTTGTCTGGTTGTCTTTTATTCGTAAGCCATGGCGTTGTTAGTTTGTTTTCGATCTATGAGTTTGACTGTCACTCTGGGATCTTTTGACCCTCTGTTTTGTGTCTAAAAATGTCAATTCGTGCGTGTATCTAAGTGTCTGTTATATGCGTCTTTTTTCGAAGGAAACGACGATTTTAACTTCGCAGGTTGGTGTTCAGTGGCATTCTTTTATTTCCTATATAAATTAATTTCGAAGCACGCAAGCTAATTGATATATTTTTAAGAACTTATCATTAATTTTAATAACGAAAACATTAATCAGAATATATTTTAGCGAAAAAAGCTGGCATTATATTTAGCGAAAAAGGCTGGCATTAACCCCTACCATCAAAGTTAAATGATGATTTTCTATTTATTAAACACTATATATATCAAATATATAATATAATGGTTAATACGACTTGTCAGATAAGGCCATACAAAAGGTTCAGAGTTTCCTCCCTTAGAAATATAGGTAAGAATGGCATGAATGGCAGCCTTAGGAATCCCTTATTTTGCTTATTTTGAACTAAACTAATTTGTCCTTCTCAGTTCTATGCTTTGTCATATGTCTGGCATAGAAAATTGAAAGGCTAAATGCTTGACCACATGTTTCACATTCATATGGGGTTTCTCCTGTATGTATTCTCATGTGATTCTGTAAGTTATGTTTCCGAATAAAATCTTTTTCACAAATATCACATTTATAAGGTCTTTCAACACATTTAGAATGCCTGCTTGCGTGTCGTTCAACGTCGATTTTATAATTAAAACCTCTACCACATACATTACACGTAAACGGTTGATCGCCAGTATGTATTCTCATGTGTAGTCGTAAGTGTTCCTTCCTAGTGAACGTTTTATCACATATTTCACAGTGATGAGGTCTATCACCAGTATGTGTTCTCATATGTCTCGTTAAGTCAGGACGCTGACTAAATTCCTTTTCACATACATCACATTTACATATTTTACACGGTTTTTCACCTGTATGTGTTCTCATGTGGGTCCGCATGTGAGAACTCTGTCTAAATGCCTTATCACATATATCACATTTGTATGGTTTATCACCCGTATGAGTTCTTGTGTGTTTTTGTAAGAGATTTGACATGCGAAATACTGAGCCACAAACGTCACATCTATAAGGTTTATCAACAGTGTGTATCCCCATGTGTTGCTGTAGGTATTTATTCTTACTGAAATCCACGCCACACATTCCACATTTAAAACGTTCATAGCCTTTAGGTTTTATAATGCGACTCTTTAAGACCCGAGGTTTACGAAATCCTTTATTACATAATTTACACGCCTTTCCCTGGCACTGTTTACCACAAACATTACCAAGACATTCTTTATCACTTATATTACCAGCATCAACCTTCTGCCTAGTCTGACATGCATCGTTCATCAGTTGGTCGCTACTAGTCTGGTCAAAAGGGATGATTGTTAGTATATTTTCAGTATCAGAAACCATATTTGTTTCTCTCTTGTCCTGTCCACAGTGTAACATCGCTAAATTGTCTGTAGGTTGTTCATGGTCTGTTTTGTCCTGTCCGCCGTGTAACGTCGCTAAATTGTCTGTAGGTTTGTCAGGGGAGATAACAGTTAAAATGTCTTTATTTTTCGTTTCCGGTAATCTACCTGTTCCCGTCCTCTCCTGTCTACCAAGACCACTGCAAAACATCTTAGAATTGTCTCGTCAGGTTAGAATAACAGAGATTGTAACGGAGTACACTTTATTTCCACGATTTAATCTTTTCTAATGCTATGCACCTTCTTGTCCACTCAGCCAACCTAAAAATGATAAAATTTAAGTATTACTTAGTTAAAATGCAACTACATACATTGACATTACCATATATCAGTCAAAAAATGTCAGACAGACAGACAAATCTAAAAAATAAATTAACTTTTAATCGGTACAGATTATCATTGTGTGTGTTGTGTTTAGTTATAAAACAAAACGAACAAGAAAACAACGTTATGTTTATTGTATATTCAGAAGTAAAAAAAAGTATAGGCAGTAGAATAAAACATTCATACATTGACTATAATGGTTTACTTTTATAAATTGTTATTTGGATGGAGAGTTGTCTCATTGCCACTCATACCATACCTTGGATTCGGGAGATATGAAGATTTGTTCACCTTCGGAGAGTCATATTTCCCTCGGGCGATGCCCTCGTGAAATATATTTTTTCTTGGGTGAACAAATCTTCATATTTCCCTCAGGTACTGGAAATAAATGTATAAACGTTACGCACGCTGTTCCTACAACCCCTAGGATTTGCAACACAATCTTCGAAATTTCCTCCGCAAAACAAAATAAAAATGTTAGCAAACACGAACCACTATTAAAACAAATTCAATATATGTTTTAAATTATGTTTTTATAGCTCTTGATCATATACTAAGTAATATCTAGTATATTTGAGGATTAAAATAACAAAGCTATGTGAAAAAAACGGATGTCCAACGTTATTCAGATCTACCAATAATATCTTCTTTATATTTTATTTTTACTTTAGGCTAGGTAAAAGCTTTAAAATAAGCAAATAAAAAAATGGGGTCACCGACCTCGTTTTCTATTTAAAACGCCATCTATTTCACGGAATTTGGAAATTGGGACTTCTACTCAATAGCAGTGTAATATTTGTTTTAAAGTCCGTATCCATAAAACTTGTCTGTTTTGTTAACCTAGTTGTTAATACAAACTATTTTAATAAAATCACCATTTTCTGAGTGGAAAATGATAATGATAAGTTGCTATAATAGTTTTCCCGCCTTTTTTTATTGTGAAATAGCTATAAAAAAATTAAGTTTAAAAAAAATTGACCAATAATTTCTCCATGAGTCTTCAATAGAATATGCGTTGTTTATATCTAAACAAAATAAGGAAATAAAAAGATGGGGTCACCGTAATGGAAAAAGAGATATTTCTAAAAAGGGGGTAACAATTTGAATTGGCGGGAACATATTGCGCCAATTCTAAAAGCAACGTCGAAAGACGTTCGGCCGGTTTAGGCCATATTCTTACAAATTAGGGACAACACAGTTCTCGTTATTTGCTGATTTGTTGTTTGTTTGTTTTAAACTACGATAAATTCACATTAATCTACACATGATAGACGTACTTAGTTTTAAGTCAGTATATAATCACAGACACGTAATATAAATGCGGTGGTTGGAAAACAATGCGTTGTACAAATGTACACACGAATGCTTCTATGAACATTTCATTTCAGGTTATTCATAGTGCTTATGTGTTTAACAGAAATTCTTTTTAAAATAGTGAAGACATTTTTATATAATATCATTGTTCAATCAAAGTATATCTGAAAGACAAGACAGAATTTAGCTTCAGGTATATATCATGAATTTTAATTTCGTTTAAGAATGTTGTTCCTTTTTATTTTGATGATAATTACTTAAAATCATTAGAAATATAAGACTCCGTTCCTACTAACAATAAAGATCGATCATTTCTGAGATCGCCGATCTTTAGTATTGCAAAAATGAGAAAGATTGATCTTCAATCGGACGTAAACATTCCATCTCCAGCTGTAGTTTTAAAAGACCGATTTTTCTTCAAGTGAAAACGTTTTATATACATCGCGATCGACTTTTCAATCAATCAATCGATATAAAATTCCAAGTGTTTTATGTAATTTAATATGAAAATAAATCTGCGCATGGTCAGTTTAAAAATGTTCTTAAAAAAAGCTGATTTCAGTGTTTATTCTCAAATGATTTGACAGAACGTGCCATAGAGATAATAAAAACCAAATAAATATATTCGACGTTTTTTGCGTCATTCTTCTGAAAATATATAAATAAAAAAAGAAGATGTGGTATGATTGCAAATAACACAATTCTCCACAAGTGACCAATTGACACAGGAAATTATTAACTATGGGTCAAAGTACGGCCTACAACATTGAGCAAATCCCATACCGCATAAACAACTACAAAAGGTCCCGAAAGGACAAATGTAACACAATTAAAACTAGAAATAAACAAAACAAAATTAATGAAAAACTAATAGATGTAGTTCTTTTACAAACAACAACCTCTTAATTACCGACTCCTGAGTTGAGACAGAACCCGTTTCAGCGCTCGACTGATACCATTACTTATTCGTTCCTTATTTGCTTATACGTTGAAATACGTTGCACCTATTACAAAACAAATCTTTTCAATTGTTTTCTTGTCTCTGGTGTTAGGTATGGGTTCTTAAAAGTGAAACATACTTATTACCGTGTATGTACCAGTTTTAGCGCTAGACCGATGACCTGCTACTTATTCGCTTACAATATGTTTGTTAAAGGTAACACCTTTTTAAACAAATCTTTTCCATTTTTTTTTCTTGCCTCTGATGCTATATATTGGTTTTAAGAGGTAAAATAACCCTATACTAAGGCGTAAATACTCGTTTCAGTGCTCAACTGATGCCCTGTTACTTATTCGTTCCATATTCGCTTACTATACGTGTGGTATTCGGTGCACCTTTTAACCAGATGCTCCGCAGGGCGTAGCTTTATACGACCGCAGAGGTTGAACCCTGAACGGTTAGGGCAAGTATGGACACAATATTCAAGCTGGATTCAGCTCTAAATTTGGATTGTGATTAAATAGTTGACACAGCATAGGTTTCTGACACAGAATGAATGTGTTCTAATGAACTTAAAATTTTTGTTTCTCTTAGAGCAATTCACTATGCTGTTGAATATTAATCCTCTCAAAAAAATGTTTGAAGAAATTTTCTTTTTTATTTATGAAATTTCAAATGAGAAAAATTGAACCCAATTTTTTTAATCACATCCCCCTTTCCCTTATTCCAAAACTAATCTCAATTAAAATTTCTAATGGAGTTTGCAACAATAACTACTCATTTAAATACATCATAAAATATTAAGATGTAAAAAAACTGCTTGTTATCACTGAATGGTAAAGATTATTTTAATTTATCAGTTGGTAGTAAAAAGTGAATATACATTGTATATTGTATATAACAAAGATTTAAGTTGATTCTGGACAAAGAAAGATAACTCCAATTAAAAAAAAATCTTGCTATTGCACAATATTTTGCAATTAGATATTTCTTGCTTACTATTCTGGACAAAGAAAGATAACTCTAATTTAAAAAAAAATTGATATTTCACAATATTGTGCAATTAGATATTTCTTGCCATTGCGCAATACTGTGCAATTGAAAAGACTTGCTATTGCACAATACTTAATATAATAATTTTAGATCCTGATTTGGACCAACTTGAAAACTGGGCCCATAATAAAAAATCTAAGTACATTTTTGGATTCATCATATCAAAGAACTTCAAGATTTCAATTTTTGTTAAAATCAGACTAAGTTTAATTTTGGACCCTTTGGACCTTAATGTAGACCAATTTGAAAACGGGACCAAAGGTTAAGAATCTACATACACAGTCATGACAGTTAGATTCAGCATATCAAAGAACCCCAATTATTCAATTTTGATGAAATCAAACAAAAGTTTAATTTTGGACCCTTTGGGCCCCTTATTATGTTGGGACCAAAACTCCCAAAATCAAACCCAACCTTTCTTTTATGGTCATAAACCTTGTGTTTAAATTTCATAGATTTCTATTTACTTATACTAACGTTATGGTGCGAAAACCAAGAAAAATGCTTATTTGGGTCCCTTTTTGGCCCCTAATTCCTAAACTGTTGAGACCTAAACTCCCAAAATCAATACCAACCTTCCTTTTGTAGTCATTAACATTGTGTTTAAATTTCATTGATTTCTATTTACTTAAACTAATGTTATTGTGCGAAAACCAAGAATAATGCTTATTTGGGCCCTTTTTTGGCCCCTAATTCCTAAACTGTTGAGACCAAAACTCCCAAAATCAATCCCAACCGTTCTTTTGTGGTCATAAACCTTGTGTCAAAATTTCATAGATTTCTATTAACTTAAACTAAAGTTATAGTGCGAAAACCAAGAAAATGCTTATTTTGGCCCTTTTTGGCCCCTAATTCCTAAAATGTTGGGACCAAAACTCCCAAAATCAATACCAACCTTCCTTTTGTGGTCATAAACCTTGTGTTAAAATTTCATAGATTTCCATTCACTTTTACTAAAGTTAGAGTGCGAAAACTAAAAGTATTCGGACGCCGGACGACGACGACGACGACGACGACGACGCCGACGCCAACGTGATAGCAATATACGACGAAAATTTTTTCAAAATTTGCGGTCGTATAAAAAATATCTTTTCAATTGTATTTATTCATTATTATTTTTTATTTTCTGTAAATTACTCATCTTCCGTTATAAGTAATTTTTTTCTGACAATTCTTTGTTTATGATTACTTATGACATGTTAATCAAAAATAAAATTAATAAATGCAGAAGCATATAATTATCTCATGAACCAAATATTTCCTTATTCAATTTTCTACGATTTTTTGTTATCGACCGATAATTGGTTAGACCGATTATTTTAGATATGCAATGTACACTAAACGTAAACGCACAAGTTCTTAAAAGATCGAAAACGAGAGATGCTCTTCAGAGATAGATTTTATTTCAATTCCGTGCAAGTGTTAACGGGGTCTAATTAACATCATATCTGTTTTGATCATTCGTCCTTAGGCATCAATGAATGTCGAAATATTCCGTAATGTTGCTAGAAACTCAGTCTAAGTATACTCATACAGATGTCATACCGTGAGTATGGATAAAACCTAGTCCGACCTCTTTTCTCAAATCTCCTTTTAGTTGATTTTTTTCCATATGCATTCCTCTGTAATTCTTCATTCCGACAACTTTTTAACACAGACACGATTATGTTTTTTTCATACAAAAATTGCGCACCTTGCACATAAATATCAAATTTGGTAAATCGGAACAAACTCGGAATGGTCATATAAAAAAACCTAGAATGTTAGAAGCTTTTATGTTAACTTCTCTAGATGTACTTTGTTTTACATGTATACGTCGTTAGGTTACTGTTTTGTTGGTGTTTATCAGAAATCTAATTATTATATTCATGTAAAAATGTAAGTGCCGTACACATTCAAAATACGTCAGTGCAATTTGCCATATCCATATATATATAGGCACGTTATGTACCTATTGCTAAAGATACATTGAATTTTGAGGACATGTTCAGAATGATTGATGATTTTAGTACTTTCTTAATGATTTGTAAAATATCGATATAATTAAGAACCTACGAAAGTCTATACATATAGAAAATTAAGGAAAAAAGTATTATATTATAATTTTATTGGTTCATCTTTCTGTCGAGATCCAGATTCTGTATCGTTTCTTTGCAGTCAGTTTTGTGTATTTGTTGTTGTTAGATTGCTGTATAGTTGACTCTCTTTTCATTCTCATATTTTATCCAATTCTGGGACATGTTTATTATATAAAAACAATTTTCATTTTTTTTCTCGGAAAATTAACCTATCAAAACGATTGTCACTCTCTCCGTCGGCTCAAAGAGGAATAACTCTAATAAACGTTTCCAGTTCGCGGAAACCGCGACGTCATAAACCGCTGACGGCATAGTACTGTTGCGCTTGTATATGCGCATAAACAATAGAGGGATTTGTCTTTTTAAGCTGGAATAAGAAAAATGTCCAACGGCGTTTTTCGGTAACTTAACGACTGAAAGTGAATTTTATAAGTAGATATAGCGGAAAACGAATAAAAAGAGTAAGACAATAATAACATCTACCAAAAGTACAAATATTTGCCTCATTGTTCGTGAGTTCAAATATTGCAGATTTTATAAAATCTTCTCTACACAGTCGTTTTTCAAGCGGTAGCCATTTTGTCCAAGTTGATATTTCATTTTTCAAAGCAGTTGACGCGTATTTTTTAACTGATATTTCAATAAGTTATTTATAATTGATCAAAACAAAAGTTAGATACACGAAGAGTACAAAATGCCAAAGTTCTTTTCTTATTAACTACATATTTGGGTCTTAAAGGAATAAATTTTTTTTCAACACATTACAAAACGGTAGCCATTTTGTCGAAACGTCGAAAAATCCGAAAAACGCTAATTTCCGACGTTACATGTCCTATAGTTTCAATTAAATCATGATCATTAAAACAAATCGTTTGGTGAAATTTGGTAAGATGTTGATGGCTGCCGAAAAAAAAAGAATAGTGCATGTTGCTACATGTATAATCTCCGGCCGGGACATAGATTCGACACAGGTTAAATTTTGCAATTTTTATTGATCGTTTATAGCTTTTATCGATTTATTAAAAAGAATCGTGAAAAGGGAAATTAAATCTCATTACATGAACTTCGTTCAACTTTTGCAAAGACAAATTGGAAACACCAAGACAATCCTCTAAATGTAAAATGCGAATTTTAATTTATGTTGCGGAAGGACTACGAAATAGATCATTTAAAGTCGTCACTTCATTAAGGTGCATTCACCAATTATATTAAAAGACTTTTAATACAAGTCCACGGAATGTTTTACTTCGCAATTTGTCCTGCTATTCATGTTATAACTGAAAGTAATTCCTGTACTACATGTACTAGCGAAGCCGGAACTTTTCGTCAATATTAACTTGTGCATGAAATTGAGGTAATTGAAAGACAAATCCAAAACAGCGACGAAAACCGTTTCATTGAATTAATAAAACCCGGGATTATATTAGCCGTTTTTACGGACAATTCAGGAGTAGATTACTATATTTTAAAATGTATATCAGAAGTTAAACAATTTAAGCAAGCAACTTTAGTAGACTTGGAAAATAATTCTCAAGCCAAGATTCTAGAAATTGAAGGGGTGTATTTCGACAAATTATGTGCCAAGGAAAATACAATTCTATTCAAATTAATCAAGGTTAAAAATGTTTCGATTTACTTGCAGAGTGTCAGATATATTTGTATTGGGGTTGAATTAAGATATAGAAATTTTACAATAACAGATGATATGCACCATGAAAGTTAAACATCCTAATATGATAAAAGTTTTGCACATTATTTATGGAAACCGTATACATGTACTTCCGTCCGTCCAATTTTTCCTTCCTACATTACTTGCGACAGTAAGCACTGCATGTTTAGGTGAAATAACTTAAAAGGTAAACATTATTAAATCGATTTCCACAACTTGAGGTAATTTATGATAAAATGATATCACAAAAAGAACCGAACCAGAATCAACCAACAACATATAAAAAAAAACGAATAAAACTTGCAAAAATTAATCAAAGTCAAAAACCCTCTTTGACGCAGCATTTTTAGTGTAACGTCGTGGTGTAGGAACATCGTGCACAACGTTATAGTATTAATTTATACAAATATACAATGGAAACGTGCAATAATAAACAGCTGAGCCATGAGCGCATGATACACCCGTCACTCTTTCAATAAAGTTCAATAACTTCTCAATGTTATATCAGACATTTATAATAAAAAAAACCTAAAGGGAGGTTATCTTAATAGATATAAATTAGTCATCAAAGTCTAATGTCAACTGTTCTTAGCACTTTAAGGATATTGCCCGAAAACTTGAAAATCAGCCCTTTTTTTATAAATAAAATCTTAAAACGCAGAAACGTAAAATGTATAAGATTTATAAAAATCAAAAGGAAACTTACAACAATAGATATATATACAATTTACCAAAGTTCCATAAAAAAATTCTGAAAGCATTTTCGAGTTATTGTCCAAAAACTGGAAAATCCCCCTTTTTGTAATGAATAAAACCCCGTAAATTTGGAACTTGTAGTATAAAACTTATCAAATTTAAATGGGAGCTCATGTTGATAGAAATAAACAATTCGCCAATGTTTCTTGCAAATTGGTGAAATTGTTTTTGAGTTATTGTCCGAAAACTGGAAAATCCCCCCTTTTTTATTGAATAAAACCCCAAAACTCAAAAGTAAAACCGAAATTTACAAAAATAATAAATTGCGCCGAGCGCAGATAGATACGACCGCAGAGGTCTAACACTGAACAGTTGGACAAAAATGGACACAATATTCGCGCTTGATAAAGGTCTGAATTTGGATTGTAATTACACATGTTAAATATTTGACACATAATAGGTTTCTGACGCAGAATAGTAGTCAAACTTAGAATTGTTTTAATAATTCGATTTCTTTTTCAATTTTTGCTATTGTGCACTATACACCATCATTGACCATGCTGTTGCGAATTGACCCCCCCCCCCCCATATACTCTCCAACAAAAAAAATATTTAAAAAATTTAACCCCTTCTTTTTATTTTGTGCAATATCCTTTGCTGTTGAGAATTGACCCCTCCCAAAAAAAACAAATTCCCCATTTTTTTTTACCCCAATCTAACAGATTTTTTTGGCAAAAAATTTCTTTTTAAATTATGAAATCTTAAAAAAAAATTGTCCCCTGCTAATTTCTGTTTACGCCCCCCCCCCCCTTTTTCTTAAAAAAACAAACAATTCTTCCCTCAAGATATGGTCAAAATATCAATTCAAATTTATTTCCAATGAAATTTGCAACCATAATATTACCCATTTAATAATTTAAAACAGTGTAAGGGAGTTCCAAATTTTTAAGAGTAATTGTACTTTAATAACCAGAACACCCTTGTTTTCCCCCTTAGTTTGAGCCATAACCCATTCCCCTTTTTCTGGTATAGAACCTTGTGGTATAATTAATTTTAGAGAAAAATGCTTACTTGAGCCCATTTTTGGCCCGTATGTCTTAAACTGTTAAGACCAAAATCAATCACTCCCAACCTTTCTTTTGTGGTTATAATCTTTGTGTTTAAATTTCATAGATTTCTTTTTACTTATACTCAAGTTATTGTCCGGAAACCAAGTGTCTTCAGACGACGCTGACGACCACGACGACAACGTGATAGCAATATACAACCGCAAAAATGTTACGGTTGTATAAAAACAAAAAGGAGCTTACGTCAATAGATGATCAACAATTCAACAAATGTTCATGAATATTGGTAAAAACGTTTTTGAGTTAATGTCCGACATGTTGCCGGCGGACGGGCGGTCAATTGTATACCATACTACGTCCTATGAACAAGCGTTAAAAAGTTTTAAGTAGAACCCATTTATTTAGGATGTTTATTGTGCATCGAGTTGATGGTTAAAACTATGTGTAGGGGGATTCTTATAACTTATTAGTGTTAAATTGGCTTTCCATATATTATCCAATATAACAAAGCACTTCGGATGAACGTGATTTTGGTTAAAATGTACATTTTTTTTAATAAATCTTGATTTAGCGAATACAGAAATTACTTTATCAAATTGAAAAAATACAGACCCTTACCTTTTGTTAGACTGATAAAGGTAAACGAGCTTAATTCAACCTTAACGTGACGTGCGTCTCGAAACAAAATTAAAAGGGAGATAATAAAGATATACCTATGGAACGCACGATTGTAAATATTGGAATGCAGTACAGTTATCAGTGGTTATATTATGGAACCTTTCAAAACAATTCTTCAATTATTATATCACCGTAGCTCAAATTAGCTAGAATAAAAGATAACCCTAGAAATATTAATTATGAATATATAAGAAAAATTATTAAGCTTTTAGCGAAACCATTATTTTTTTTTAGATTAATTTTAATATTTATAATTTTTTAGGTGTTCAAGCTATTTTAAATCAAATTTGTTTTTTTTTTTTAGAATTCGGATGACAAACATCTTTAAGCGTTTATACAAATTAAAAGTATTATTTGATGTGAATTAAAAGAGGAAAATTCACAACACTTTCTATAAAGTTATCTCGCCTTATTTTAAAAAGGTGTTATTTATCAAACATATTTTTTTTATAGGAAACAGAGCCGTAAGTATGATAAAAAACATTATTTTCTTATGAACTTAAAGAAAGATACAAAATAAATTTTTGAAAAGAAAATCCTAAGAATTACATTTTGGAAAAGAAAAGAAAAGCTGGTGTTTACGGACACTAACCACTATCTACTAACTTTTCCCCCGACCATTTTCAATATGTTGATGTGCCAACGTGAGGAAATTAAAATTTACACACCTTAAATAATGTCCTAGTTTTGTTCACTTTATGACCCGTTTGTAAGGCTCTATACAGTTTTCAATACTGCATTCCTATTTTGGCAACCGTGCGTTCCATAGGTATAACTTTATTGTCTCCCTTTGAACTTTGGTTTGAGACGCACGGCAGTTTAATTAAGAGCGTTTATCTATAGTTTCTATTCTACCACATTGTAAGTTTTTCTCGAAGTTTTTACATTGATTTTATTTTTAAATTGCAATGTCTATGTTCACTGTTTCGTGGATAATAATTAAATTGTGTAAAAAACGGTAAAAAATTATGTATGCATGTACTTTGTTAGAATGAAAAATGTATGGAAAGCCTATTTGACATTTATCAGGTTTTTCTCTCTCTTTAATGTACGATTCTCTCTTAGAATAGAGATAATTAAATTGCCTAGGATTTGTCTCTTAAAAAAATCATGACTGTTAGCTATTTTGCCGGCACTGATTAAAATATAGCAAAATAGCATATATATATTTCTACAAAAATGGCTTTTTACAGGCACAAGCAATATAGCGAACTTGCTCTTTTACCGGTTTTTTGTAAAGAGGGTAAAATAGATTGTTTTGACTTTTGAAAAGTTTTTTTTTAAAATGTGCACTCACTGTCAACTTAAAAGAATCAACAATAATATAATTTACTGATATACAGTGCCAGATCCATTCATTTAAGGGGGGATTCCCAACCCTTGGTAAAAATGGGGGAGGGGTTCCAACTATATGCTCCCATTCAAATGCATTAATTGATCGTTCAAAAATAGGGGGTTCCTACCCCCGGACCCCCCCCCCCCCCCCCCACACCCTGGATCCACCACTGACAGGCCAGCATTCAAAACCGCTAAAAATATTTGAGAGACATAATCGTTTAAACATGTTAAAAACATTCATCAGTCAATGTGAAATTAATAATTTAAAACAAGAGAAAAATAATTAAGTAATAAGAGCTGAAAGCCACCAATGGGTCTTTATCATAGAGTTTAATTACTTTATCGCTAGACAAACAAAAATAAGGCATAACTAATTTTATTACACTACACACCAAGACATCGTTTCTGGTCTTAATCACATCTGACAGTTCAACTTTAACTGCAGATAATAAAACTAGCAACTTGTCAAATTAGCCATGCATCATTAATTTTCTCTTACACAAATAAACAGTTATAAAGCCGAATTAACTAAAGGCCAATACTTACAATAATATTACAATAATCAGAGCCGGTATAATAGCCACCATCTTCAATATAAAAAGAAGATGTGGTATGATTACCAATGAGACAACTGTCCAAAAGAGACCAAAATGACACAGACATTAACAACTATGGATCACCGTACGGCCTTCAACAATGAGCAAAGCCCATACCTTATAGTCAGCTATAAAAGGCCCCGATAAGATAATGTAAAACAATTCAAACGAGAAAACTAACGGCCTTATCTATATAAAGAAATGAACAAAAAACAAATATGTTACACATAAAACAAACGACAACAACTGAATTACATGCAGGCTCCTGACTTGGAACAGGCACATACTTAAATAATGTGGCGGGGTTAAACATGTTAGCGGGAGCCCAATCCTCCCTCAAACCTGGGACAGTACGTGGTATAACAGTACAACATAAGAAGGAACTATAAAAATCAGTTGAAAAAGTCTTAACTCATTCAATGTCTAGCGAAAATGAATAGCCACTGGCTTAATCATTTCATTTTTGGTAAGACGCATGGCGATCTTAGAATATTTTATATCTTTCTAAAGACAAACACGAGTATTTTGTATCGGACTGATGAAAAGGGAGGGAGGGAGGTCATGGAAGTTATTTAATTGAATTTATTCTTAATATGATTATATATTTAAGGAATTTACAGTCTAACAGATATTTTTTTTAAATATTTTTTATCACATAATTTTGAGGGCGCACTACGTTTGCGCGCATTTGGGGATTAAAATGTTTTACGTTTGCGCGCAACTTTTGATTACATTTGCGCGCATTCATTTTACAGGTAAACTCAGGTAAAAATATAAATAAAAATGAAATTAAATTATAATTGACTATATATTTTTTTATTTTCATAATAAATATGACTATCAATTATTAATTTTGAAAATATTTCTTAATTCAAATTATATATTGTTCATATTGAATTATGAAACTAATTATAAAGTCATCATTAGAAACTCCGTAGTTTAATGCATGTAACTTCATTGCGAATATTTCCATATTTCAGAGTGAATGTAAACGAATAGGGATCGTTTTTAAAATAAGTAATTCATTTAAGTTAGTTTGTAAAGTTACACCGAGGCACAAATATGGAGTTTCGACACGTACCTACATGTTACAATGAAATTATCAATACTTTTACCTTTAAGATACATGTAAGCTATGTTTTAGTATTTTAACATTTTTATCTGTACATATTTCTAGGATTTAGTGCTTGTGCATAATAAAACGGACTTATTTTGCTTGAAATCCCACTTCCACCTCAACATTGGTGAGTAGGGGACCAAGACTAACGGAACGAGTACTTATACTTGTAAAGAATTGAACTAATTATAAATAAATAAGTATTATTACCTGTATTTTACCTGAGTTTACCTGTCATAATAATGCGCGCAATTGTAATCAAAAGAAGTAAGTATTACATTTTTTTAATCTGCACAGCTTGTAAAAAGCTCAAAGTCATACTCATATCGTAACAAGGAGTAAATTGACAATGAAGTGATGAAAATAAAAGCACATGGTAATTAATCTAAATATATAGGCATTTAGGAGGGGTCAATAAACTAATCATCTTTTGATACCAGTGTCCAGCTGTTAATCCTTGACCACAGTCAAGATAAATATTGAAGTCTTATCTCATTGTATATTGTGTATTGCAACAAAAGTAATTTTTATAACATGGAAGTAAACAGAGAAAAGGGAAAATATATGAAAAGGAGAAAATCTAAAGGGAAAAAATCTTACCAAAATCAAGGAGGTTATATTAGAAGGAGAGTGAACACTCTGCTTGATACAAAATTAGCATCCCCAGGATAGCAGTTCGATCAGAGAAAATTGATAATATAACCTCCTTGCCAAAATGAACAAAACTATATACGGATAAGAGTGTGAAAGTATCGTTGAAAGACTCTGACAAACTTTAAAGGTTCTTAGTAATTTAAAAGGGTTATGCACTATCTCTGATGAGTAAGAAATAAAGTCAAATGTTTATTTAAAATTATATGTCATTGTAAATGCTGACGATACTGTCTTAATGGCAGAATCTCAGATAGATTTACAAAGACAACTGGACTCCTTATATGAATATTGTGAGTTATGGAAACTAAGAGTAAATGTGCAAAAAAGTAAAATTGTAATTTGTTCACATTGTAGACTACCGCAGAATATTGTTTTTAAGTATGATAATATAATACTAGATATTGTGAGTGAATTTACTTATCTTGGTGTATTACTGTCTAGGTCAGGAAAGTTAAGAGCTAAAAAAAGCAATGTGAAAAAGCAACACATGCTATGTACGATATTATTCGAAAAAGTAGAGTAAAATTGAGAATGGAAATGGGGAATGTGTCAAAGAGACAACAACCCGACCATAGAAAAAAACAACAGCAGAAGGTCACCAACAGGTCTTCAATGTAGCGAGAAATTCCCGCACCCGGAGGCGTCCTTTAGCTGGCCCCTAAACAAATCTATACTAGTTCAGTGATAATGAACGCCATACTTATTTCCAAATTGTACACAAGAAACTAAAATTAAAATAATACAAGACTAACAAAGGCCAGAGGCTCCTGACTTGGGACAGTCGCAAAAATGCGGCGGGGTTTAACATGTTTGTGAGATCTCAACCCTCTCCCTATACCTCTAGCCAATGTAGAAAAGTAAACGCATAACAATACGCACATTAAAATTCAGTTCAAGAGAAGTCCGAGTCTGATGTCAGACGATGTAACCAAAGAAAATAAACAAAATGACAATAATACATAAATAACAACAGACTACTAGCAGTTAACTGACATGCCAGCTCCAGACTTCAATTAAACTGACTGAAAGTACATAATCTGTCAATTGAACGCCAACCTGATCTATTTGATAAAATTGTGAAACCAATACTTCTGTATGGGTGTGAAGCCTGGGGTTTTGGAAATAATTCAATAATCGAGATGGTTCATATTAAATTTTGTAAAATATTACTTGGAGCAAATAAGTCTACTCCTGACTTTATGATTTATGGTGAATTGGGAAGATATCCATTAGATATTTCAATCAAGTTACGAATGATAAATTATTGGTTCAAGTTGGTAACTGGAAAACCTGGCAAATTGCCTTTTATTTTGTATTACTTAGAAAATGCCAAATATGATACAAATAGTTTATGGTTAAAACAAGTCAAATAAATTTTAGACACGTGTGGCTTCTCATGATATATATGGGACAATATTTTTTTTGTTAATAAAACATGGCTATACATGGAACCATCAAACAGAATTTAATAGGTCAATTCAAGCAAAAATGGCTAGCAAGCCTACAGGAATCACCAAATGCATTAAGTTATCGTTTATTTAAAGATACTTTGGAGTTTGTGAAATATTTAAATATTTTGGATGACAGGCAGATATCATTACTTCTTAAATTTCGAACTTTGAAATGTCCAATAGAAACTGGAAGATGGCAAAACATAGAAAGAGTAAACAGAAAATGTGTATTGTGTAACTCAGATGCCGTTTGTGATGAATACCATTACATTTTTAATTGTTCAGCTTTTGATAAGGGAACGACCACTTGCTATTCTGGTGGGGGCCAGGAGGATTTGTTTTGGATCGTTTATTTATTTTTGTAAACTAAGAGGACAGACTATTTATTTTCTGCACTGTTGAAACAAGATTTTTCATTTTCATTAAAATAAGAGACTGATTATTTATTTTCACAACAATATTTATAATATTTGGAAAAATACAACTTTTGAATATTTTTTTTATAAATATAATACATGTATAGTCAAGTCATTATGATGTACCATTAATTTTAATCAGTATTAATCCTCCTCCTCTTCGGAAATGAATTTTCTTCATTCTTAACTGGCTATATACACTGTAACTGGCATCTCTTAAAAAGTATTGCCAAAAAATGTCACCGAGCGGAGCGAGGCAAACAATTTTGGAAGGATTTTGGAGCCGCTGAAGGCCCAAGAAGCTATAGAACAAATGATGCAAAATCATGCCTTCTGGATGTTTCCCAGACCCTTTTTTACTATTGAAATTCAAGTTATGTTTTAATCTTTTTTTGACAATATTTTGGTCTCAAAGCAAAATGAATAGATTCAGTGTAAGACTTTAGTTTCTAGGGACAACATCAAAATGCCAATATGTATAGGATAAAGCACAAATGAAATTCACATAGAAATAATTTTAAAGAGGAGGCATGCTGTCAAAAATAGTATTATAATTAATACTAATAATCTATGTTTTTGTTTTTCTTTCAATGCTACATGTTTGTAGTGTTTAATGACTATCGTTTTGTATTTAATATGCCACTGTCTGTTTGTTTGTTTTTGTTGTATATTTTAGTAACAATCCTATTGTTTGGATTTTATACTAATAAAATTCTTATTCTTATTCTTATTCTTATTCATAGTTAAGTATGGGGTTGCTGTTTTTATTTAAACTCATGATCAAGTCAATAACAAAATCACTAAATTACAAAAGGAATACAACCCTAACAATGCAGAAGCTCTGTAGGGCAATCAGGCTACACTTAAAAATATTTTGGTTTGCCCAAACCCTACCCAAAGGTTGAGACAGTGGGTAGGTAGGTAGGCATTTTCTTTTTTTTTTTTTTCAAAAAAAGAAATTGAAGTATCAGATGTTTATTAGTCTTCATGCCTATTTGATTAAAAAAAAACTTCTTCAAATCAGGACAATAAAAGAATTTGAGTAGGCAGCTTTTTTCTGAGTAGGTAGCGTTTGGGCAAACAAACGTATTATTTATTATGGCCTCAAAGAACAAAAGACAAATAAATAAGAAAACTGATATAAAAAAAAACAACAGGTACGTACGAGGGAGAACAGAACTTTCTTCTTGCAAGACACTCGCCGTGAACACAAATTGATATGAAGACAAGAGTTTGGTTTTGAAATGTCCTTCATGAGGCATTTGCCTCAAAGTTACGGCCCTGTTAAATAAAAGTAAGTTAAGTTTTCCTGAGACAATATACCTCAAGATATTCATTTTCAATACATTGTAAGTTAGGTTATTTATTTTCAAAATACCACAGAACAAACTATTTATGTTTGTGATTGTCAAGGCTGAGTTATTTATTTTTAAAATCCTCCACTCCCCAAAGAATATCAAATGGTCGTCCCCTAAACTGTAGAAAACAATGTATTGCATTTTACTATAAAAATAGACCAAAACATTGAAGTTAACAATACTATGGTGGCCGGTTAAGGCCATTTCGCGTTTTCGCCTTTCATATTATATAGGGCGAAAACGCGAAATCGCGAAGTTGAAAACGCGAAATCGCGAAAAGACGAAGTCGAAAAGGCGAAAACGCGAAGTCGAAATTGCGTTTTCGACTTTTCGACTTTTCGCGATTTCGCGTTTTCGACTTCGCGATTTCGCGTTTTCGACTTCGCGATTTCACGTTTTCGCCCTACAGAATATGAAACGCGGAAACGCGAAAAGGCGAAAACGCGAAATGGCCTTAACCGGCCACCATACAATACAGACATGCGATTATATTTGTTCTAAAACGACCACTGTACACTGTGTGTTTCTAGGTCAATTATAACGAGGTATTATGCATTATCTCGATAACATGTAAACTAATTATGTTTGAAGATTTAGTTAACGTGATATTGTTTATCTTCATCATAAACTGAGGCGAGAACATGCTGGTTTCAATATTTATATTTATAGATTGGAAAACAGAAATATAATGTTATTGTCAAAAGTATATAATTTGATTAATTTAAGCGAAATCAAAGAAACATCTATAATACTAAAATAAAAACGACAAATCAAAGAATTCAACTTTAAATATAGCTTATATAGCAAAATGATGTTGATTAAAAATTACACCACTCCAGACCCTTTTGTTTTCCACATAATTAATATTGCCAATAATTAACAAGTTCTGGGTCGAATCCGATTCCGATACCAATAGTATATTCACCAATGACACATGTACCTTATCTGTACGTTCCGCATCTGACAGGCGCACCATCGAACGATGTATTTAGGATTTGCTATATACACGGGTCATAGTCACAGGGTTGACACTACTAAATTATATCATTGCCACATTGTTTCCTTTTGTAGCATTTTAATCAGTAAGTCTTTAAAAATGACAAGACGAATACTAAAAATCTCGACTTAAAATAAGGAGTATAGGTACAGTTTCCAATTTGTTAGCCAGCATGACGCAAAACAGCGAAACAAAGAATTCAACTTTGCTGATGATAAAACATTATTCCATTCCAGGCCCTTTTGTTTTTCAAATAGTTAATATTACCAATAATTGATAAATGGATAAGTTCCAGGTCGACGGTTTCAAACAGAAAGATTTTGAAAGTAGAGAAAACTGTGCATCTTATAATCAGCATGACTTTGTCAGATGACAATATCAGTACTAAATATCCAGGCTAAAATAAGGCTTACACATAGTTATATACTTTAATTCAGTCACGGACCAGCGATTTCACGGGTGTCTTCTAGTGATATACACAATATATAATACTGTATTTATGTTTCTGCAAAAACCAACAATGATTGAAGTCAGGATTGATGAATTATATCTTCGGATACAATTTATAAACCAAAGTACATTTAGATACATTTTAAAGTATAAAGATAATTGGCCAAGTAGTTTCAAAGGAGAAGGTGTTTTAGATAGTTTATGGTGATTGACGACGGACGACGACTGATGTTGAAGAGACTGAGATTGAAATAGGTAGTATTTACTCCGGGGGAACTTCAAGGGGGTGTTAAAGATAAGAAAGGGTCTTTTTAGGAGTGGTCATATTTTTTTTATTTAAATTTCTAATTTATGAAAAATTGCCAGAAGAAATCTTCAATTGCACAGTATTGCGTCATCGATTATTATAATATCTTTGACCCAATAATTTTTTTGTCAGAACGTGGAAAGAATCTTGCCGAGCAGTATTACCCCCAAACCCTGGGCGTTGACACCGACGCCATATAAGACCTTAATTAAAGATGCGAACATCATACCTTAGTGTTGGTTCATGTACACGCTGACATTGGGACGCCGACGCCATATTTGGGCCTTAACCCTAGACGCCGACGTCATATTTGGGCCTAAACCTTAGACGCCGACGCCATATAAGACCTTATTTCGGGACGCGAACATCATACCATAGTTTTGTCCATGTATACCCTGAAATCGAAACGCCGACTCCATATTTTGGCCTAAACTCTGGACGCTGACTCCATATAAGACCTTAAATCAGGTCGCGGACGTAATACCGTCTTGTTTAACAGTGTACATCCTAAAATCAGGACATTAAAATCATACCTTAGGGTAAAACCATGTGATTCTGACATTAGGACGTCAAAGCTTAATGAGGGCCTACACCCTGGACGCCGACGTAATATAAGACCCTGAAATCGGGACGCGAACGTAGGATTTGACCATGTGACCCTGAAATCGGAACCCCGACGCTAATTTGGACTTTAACCTTGGACGCCATCTCTTAATGTTGGATCAGACTACCCTCTAAAGTGGACACTTAGTCACGTCACACCCTTGTGGAAAGTGGACGCGAATTCTTCTTAGCTAAACGCTTACTCTTTAAACCCAACACCAGAACCTTTGGTCTGTGGAAAGCAGACTTCAATAAACGTTCTTAGATAAGTTACTACTAAGACATGCTTATAACAACTGTAAGAATTCTTCAAGATACACTATTTATATTCAATCAGTTAATCACATAAACTGTCACTCAATTCAGTAGGCGGTACTATGAATATTTGATGCACTTGTACATATAATTTGGATTAAAACGTTTGATATCATGTCATAAAATATATTAAAAAAGCATTACAAATTCCTACTTCCTACTATCCGGCACACCTCCTTGAACCGCCTAATTAATATCATATGTTCATGATAAAAAAGATACCTCAAATAACATGATTAAGAATTGAGAAATACGGGGTCAAAAATATAAAAAGAAGAGAGATATGAGCTGAAAAAATATTAAGATTAGACAAATATGGGCGGGAAAAATATAAAGAGTAGAGGTTGTGGGAGGTGAAAATATATAAAATACAAAATATGGCAGGCACAATATATAAAAAATAGAGAAATATGGAAGGCTGAAACATTAAGAATACAGTGATATTGGGGGAAAAAGGGGGGGGGGGGGTAATAAGGAATAGACAAATATGCTAGACAAAAATATAAACAATATAGAAATATTGAAACGAAAATATGAGGAACAGAGAAATATGTGAGGCAAAAAATATAATGATTGGAGAAATATAGGTCCAAAGATATTAATTAAGGAAAACAAGAATTGGTAATTTTGCATTTGAACGACCTTCGAAGACAGACGAGAAGCAAACATTCACCCAGTGAGCAGTTGTAACACCATGATCTAACCCAGCAGCAGCAACAGCAGGAGGCTTTCGTGTTCAGACACCCTTTTACCATGATTGTGTATGGTCCAACATCTTGCAAAAAAAAAATCATTTTAGGAATAAATATACTTCAACAAATTAAAAGGCTGTGCAGATCGTGTCCAGAAAGGATCGTATGGTTGTATAAAAGGTGACAACCTCTTTACGAGGAAAACAACGAACAGTGCATCCACATTGTCGATCCCTTAGATGTGTCGCTGCTAATGTTGATGTTGCTTCTGTAGTTGTTGCTGTTTTTGCTGCTTTTGCTGCTGCTGGGTTAGATCATAATGGTGCAGCTGCTCACTTGAAGAACGCTTGCTTCACATCTGTCTTCGATTATCGTGCAAATGCAATTAAACATATTCATATTTTCCTTAATATTTTTTTTGGCCCATATGTTTCTTTGATAAATATATGACTTGGCACTGCACTTATACATCCCGTCATAGTGTTATTGTACTATAATAAATTAGTGTATTTTTGTCATTAATTTTTGCTAATATGCTTGGTCTTGATTAAGATTATTACACAATGTTGAATGCTGTACCCCTATTTGTGACATTTTTACCTCTTATTTATGTCTGTATGTTTTTATTCACGCATAATTGTCTATATAATGGAAGTTAATGCGACTGTTATACTAGTGAGATGTTCAGCTAGCTATAAATCCGGTTCAATCCACCCTTTTCTATATTAGAAAATGCCTATACCAAGTCAGGAATATGTGTTGTCCATTCGTTTGATGTGTTTTAATTTTTCGTTTTGACGAAATGTGATAGATATGCTATATTGATCTGTATTTTTATTTTATTGATAGAGAAAGTATGGAGTAGACGTCAGATACTAAAGAGGATATGAAGCAGCCGTCAGATACTAAAATAGATATGAAGCAGACGTCAGATACCAGATATGATGTGGAGCAGACGTCAGATACTAGAGATGATATGGAGCAGACGTCAGACGTCAAAACCAGAGACGGTATAGAACAGACGTTGGATATTAGAGTCAAACCTCATAAATGTAGTGTGTGTGGTATTGGATTCGAACAAATTAAACTCTTAAAGACGCACATGAGTACACATGATGGCGAGAAACCATTTCAATGCGGTATTTGTGGTAAAGGGTTTAGCACAAATTCTTTATTTCAGAGACATATACAAGATCATGCTGGTAATACACTTTATAAATGTGAGTCATGTGGAAAAGGGTTTAGTCGAAATTCTCACTTACAGAGACACATTAGAAATAAAATATGTGATAAACTGTATAAATGTGATGTATGTGATTCCAGTTTTAGTCAGATGGATAAATTACAAAGACATGAGACGATACATACTGGTTATAAATGTGATGTGTGTGGGGAAAGTTTCACACATAATTATTCATTAGGAGTACACATGCGAACACATACTGGTGATAAACCCTATCATTGTACTATTTGTGATAAAGATTTTAGTCATAGAGGGAATGTGACGAAACATATGAGAACACATACTGGTGATAAACCCTATCATTGTAGTATTTGTGATAAAGATTTTAGTGGGGACTTGAAGAGACATATGAGAACACATACTGGTGATAAACCCTATCATTGTAGTATTTGTGATAAAGATTTTAGAGGGGACGTGACGAAACACATGAGAATACATACTGGTGATAAACCCTATCATTGTAGTATTTGTGATAAAGATTTTAGTGGGGACTTGAAGAGACATATGAGAAGAAAACATAAGGGTACAAAACCATTTAAATGTTATGCATATAGTAATGGGTTTAGTCAGGAGGAGTCTAGTTTACAGACCGACTCAAAAACACATACTGGAGATATCTCTTATGACTGTGGTGTATGTAGTAAAGGCTTCAGCCTCCTTAATAACTTGCAGAAACACATGAGTACTCATACAAACGTGACAGATGATAAATCTGGTGACTACGACTTATATGGTAACATATTTTGTCAAAGTAGTGATTTCAAAACACACATGAAAACACATACCTGTAATACTAAAGCAGATATGAAGAACACGTTGGATACTAGAAAAGATATGGAGCAGACTTCAGATACTAGAAAAGAAATGGAGCAGATGTCAGATACTGGAGATGTTATGGAGCAGACGTCAGATACTGGAGATGATATGGAGCAGACGTCAGATACTGGAGATGATATGGAGCAAACGTCAGATACTGGAGATGATATTGAGCAGACGTCAGATACTGGAGAGGATGAGGAGCAGACGTCAGATAATGAAAAAAATATGGAGCAGACGTCAGATACTGGAGATGATATGGAGCAGACCTCAGATACTGGAGATGATACGGAGCAGACGTCAGATACTAGAAAAGGTATGAAACAGACATCATATATTGGAGTCAAACCTCATAAATGTGGTGTGTGTGGTATTGGATTCGAACAAATTAAACTCTTAAAGATTCACATGAGTACACATGATGGCGAGAAACCATTTCAATGCGGTATTTGTGTTAAAGGGTTTAGCACAAATTCTATATTACAGAGACATATACGAGAGCATACTGGTAACAAGCCTTATAAATGTGAGTCGTGTGATAAAGGATTTGGTCGAAATTCTCACTTACAGAGACACATCAAAAATCAAGTATGTGATAAACTGTATAAATGTGATGTATGTGATTCCAGTTTTAGTCAGATGGATAAATTACAAAGACATGAGAGAATACATACTGGTGATTACCTATTGCTCCATCCATTAGGAGTGCAAAAGCGAACACACACTGGTAAAAAACCTTATCAATGTACAATTTGTGATAAAGATTTTAGTAACAAAAGGGACAGGATGAAACATATGAGAACACACACTGGTGATAAACCATATCATTGTAGTATGTGTGGTAAAGATTTTAGAGGGGATTTGAAGAGACATATGAGAAGAAAACATAAGGTTACAAAACCATTTAAATGTTATGCATATAATAATGGGGTCAGTCAGAAGGAGTCTAGTGTACAGACCGATACAAACATGACAAAAACACATGCTGGAGATAAATCTCATGACTGTAATGTGTGTGGTAAAGGATTTAGTCGCCTTGGTCATTTACAGAGACACATGAGAACACATACAGACATGACAGATGATAAATCTCATGACTGCAAATTATGTAGTAAAACATTTAGTCAAAAAAGTGACTTCAAAACACACATGAAAACACATCCTTGTGATAAACCTTATAAATGTGGTTTATGTGGTACATATTTTATTCGTAATGACGACTTCAAAACACACATGAAAACACATACAAGAGACAAACCGTATACATGTGGTATGTGTGGTTCAGGATTTAGTCAGAGTCATAACTTACAGACACACATGAGAATACATACTGAAGGTAAAACCCACAAATGTGATGTATGTGGTAAAGTTTTTAGTCGAAAACATGACTTACAGATACACAAGGGAACACATACGGGTAACATAAAACTACATTTATGTCATTTGTGTGGAAAAGGATTCAGTAGAAAATCTGGCTTAAACAGACATATGAGAACACACACTGGTTATAAACCTCATGTATGTGATGTATGTGACAAAAAGTTTGACAGCAGTAATGCCTTGCTAAACCACATAAAAGTTCACACTGGAGAAAAGCCCCATCTGTGTGATATATGTGGTAAAAGATTCAGGCTGAGTGGAAATTTAGAGATACACAAACGAACCCACACTGGGGACCAACCGTACAAATGTGATGTATGTGGTAAAAGGTTTAGTCAGTATTTTTCATTGCGTAGGCACAAGAGAACTCATACTTGTTTAAAGCCATATGTATGTGATGTATGTGGTAAAATGTTTACACAGAATCACAACTTAAAAACTCACTTGAGAATTCATTCCGGTGATACATCTAGTAATGGAGTATGAGTTATGTTATAAAGTGTTTTTTTCTCAGATCGTTTAAGACTTAACTTAATAATGCATTCTGGATATACATGATGTCTTCTAATGGAATGCGATGTTTGCTTAAAATAGTTAACTCAAAGTCACAATTTAAAGAGTTCCTTGATTATATATTTTATATAGTTTGGTGATACATCCAGTGCAACGGAATTAATGTCAGCTGAAGGTTGTTAAGAGTTTGAACTACATAATCTCTGTACATAAACTCAATGTACATACTCATGAAAGGTCAAACAGATAAATGTACATAAGGCCAATCAAAATTAATTGATAGATTTTCATCCCCGCCCGCCCCTCTGAAATCGTCCCGCCCCGATTTTTTTTATTTTATTAAATTTACGATTTACGGATTTTGTTCGTTTCCTTTACCGATAACCGTTAAAATTTCGTTTAACTTATGACTTCCTGTTTCAAATTTCGGTTTTGTACCTCTAGTAAATCTAACCAAAATGATTGTCGACATATTCTGCTGCACTATGATGACAACATCCTCTTCCGAGAGTAAAAACTGATAACGATAATGACGTGAAATATTCGTGTTACGAGAAAAACGCTGTGTCCTAGACCACAAATCGCGGTACGTCACAAATTTCTGTGATTTGAAAACTGGATTTTTATGCAATGACTTTGTGTCAGGAAGTTTAAATGTGAAAGATATCCAACGCGCAAAACTTGTGGAACCCATTGATACAGAAAAGATGACTGAATTAAATATATTGAAACACAAACACGAACTTGTATATTAAGTTTAAAGTCGACTTACATACGCTTTTTATTTACACAAGCCCTTAGATTTGGGTACCACAATTTCCCGGGAAATACAAGAAAAACGTAATAGCCCCAAAACAAACTGATATATCCCGAGAAATTTTTTTTAATGGTGTTATAGGTGTTTATATACTGCTTAAATTAGTGTAACAGCATACAATTATAAGGTGTAAGGCGTTCATAATTAATAAAAGTATACGCAATCTTAAGAAAATCGATTTTTATATCTTGTATTTTGTTACACTATTGACTGGAACGAATGACAGAACCAAATGAAAAATGCTAATAACTTTTTCATTTCTTAAAGGATTTATCTAAACTTTGAAAAATAATAAGATTATTTTATTTTAAAAATCGATTTGAGATGAACATTTTTTTTTACAAAATTTAGAAAACGTGACTTGACCAACGCTGAGAATGACAACCAACATCGACAATGACAGGACCAAATAAAAATTCTAATAACTTTTTTTATTTTTCAAAGGAATTATCTCAAATTTAAAATATAAAATAAGATGTCATTTTTCAATCTTAGCAAAACACCATAAAAAATCTTTTTCTCGGGATATATCAGTTTGTTTTGGGGATATGATATCACGTTTTTTTTTGTATTTCTCGGGATATCTTGGTACCCCTTAGATTTTACCTATGATAGTTTTTTCTTGTTGATTAACAGAAAATGTCCCAATACCCCCAAAACGGTCATTAAACACTTCTTCTTTTTTTTTTTATTAAGTTTTACATGATAATAATATTTTCATCTTGCATAAATGCATAAGTACCAACCCTATTACTTTCAACACTGTTTGAGTTTTCATTTTATTCTGTACTCATAATAATTGTGTTGCATTTGCTTCATTTTATGGGGACTAAAAACCATAGTTTAGGAACCCAAATACATTTGGTGTAGAAAGTACAACTGAAGAGAGTATTTCTACATGTTTTTGTTGTTTATTTTCTAAAGCCGCAATTAGAGACATTTATTTTGGGATTTGAAAAATAATGTAAGATTCCTCATACCTGTGTATACATGATATAAGCTTATTATTACACTTGAATATATGAAGAACTCGTCACAAAATGGTTTCATATGAAATAAAATTAAAAAAATAAAATCCTCCCACCCGCCCCATTTTTTTTCAAAAATTTGGATGAAAATCTTCTAATTAATTTTAGTTGGCCTAAACTCAATGTACATACTCATGAAAGGTCAAACAGATAAATGTACATAAACTCAATGTACATACTCATGAAAGGTCAAACAGATAGTGGATATATAACCCTTAGATGTACCGTATGTATGGTATAAACATTAAAAGACTTTGTGACTAGGACACTTACAAAAACATAGAACACATATCTTGGATGTAAACCTTTGATATATTTATATAAATAATGTATACAGTAAATGTATTTATGAATCGTGCCTCTTGCAAAAACTCAGTAGAAAACAGAGAGGGTTTAAATTTTAGATGTATTTAAAATAGGTCTTTCGCGCAAACTTTCTTATCAGTTCTTATCACATGTATATATATCAGGTCATATATATTCATATATCATTATTTCAAAATCCTCCCTCAGAAATCTAATGGTGTTTCAAATAAAGTTTTATTACAATTGTATTTTATTAGTCCCCTTACGAAGAAGTCAAATTGGAGACTTTAGGTCGGCACTCCGTCCGTCTGTCTATCCAACCGTCAGTACGTCAAAACAGTTTTTCACACTTTTTTATTCATGCTTGAAGATATTGATTTGCACATGTTGATATTCATGATATTATGTATATTGTTTGATCATGACAAGTTACAGATCAAGTATGAACGTTGTTCCGATGTGATGATTTTGAGCAAAGTTATGGTCTTTGGAAATAAATAATCAGTTTTCCGCAAATTTTTTCGTAATGCTTGAGAATATTGATTTGATATTTGGTGTTTTTTCATGACAAGTAAAGTTACTGATCAAGTCTAAATTTCTTCTGATAATTATGTGCAGAGTTTCGTCATGCTAAAAAATATTGACTAGATATTTGTTATATAATAGTTAACATCGTGACCATGGTGACAAGTTAGAGATTAAGTTCGAATTTTGTTTCCATTCAATGAATTTTTAATTGGTAGGGGACTATGTATTGCTATGCAATACTCACGGAATACTTGTTGTGAATATTTTCTCGCAACCTACATTAAATGCATATACTTTACACATTGTACACTATACAAGTATGTTTGGTGTCAGCATTGCTCAGAAAAGCTTGATTTTAATCTTCCTTACAAAATAAAAAAGAAAAAAATTTCCTATATATCTTTATATAAAACAAGGTACTTAACTCGCGATTTAGAAAAATGACAGACGGTGACGAAATTCTGTTATATGCCGATTTGTCGGCTGTCAACCCCACTTAAACTTGTTATTTCGTAAATCTAAACTGATTTATCTTCACAATGGTGTTATGTAAAGGTATATAGGTAAAAAAAAATTCCGAGACGGGTGCCTGTGAGAAAAACTCATTCGCAAAGTTGAAGAAATTATTTATTAATTTATTAATGTACAGTTGATGAACTTTACCCTTCGATTAGAACAGCACATTCCAAAAGATGACTAAAAGATTTAGAAATTGGATGTTATAATACCAGTGCAGGAGTAAACAGAGGTCCGATGGACTGTAGGTATATCAAATGAGATGTGCTGAATATTGCCAAAAATTGATATAAAATAGGAACACAAGATGAAATCATGATTGGTTTAATGAGTTGAAATCAAATCGAAAAGATTCAGATAGAGAATTTGAAATTGTTGGACATACTAGAGAACACTGAGATTAACGTCATGAAACCAGTACAACTGCTATCTTAAAGTGGTGGCCAAGGCCATATTCACTGCAGTTATAGGGGTGGCTGTAAGACAGGCAAATGTAAAAACAAAAGATTGAGCTTATTGTGTAATTTCAGATGTCATGTTTACTTGTCTTGTCCAAATAAAGAGGTTATTTGATCTATTAGACTTTACTTTTGTTTCCAATATATGATATTACATATGCAACTTTTTATTATGATTTATGTTTGAAAATAAATGGTAGAAGGGTTTTATTTTATTTTTGCTTATAATGACTTTGTCACTTTGCACCAGTAGTCCATAACATTTTAAAAATAATACTTATACACACTTTAAAAAAAGAAAAGAAAAACAAAGTTTTAAAATACATACACTGAATAATATCTACATGTACTATGCAAAAATTAACAAACAAATAAATAAATAAGAGAAAATAGTACAAGAAAAAAAAAATACCTGACAATCGGTAAAAAAATTCTTAACTTACAAAACCAAAGAAATGAGTTTTTTTAATAAAACATTTAAGGCAAATGAAGAAACAAACACAACTCATAGATGTTGTACAAGTTGTTATCTTTTTCTCAACAAAAGTTACAAGTAATTACTGGTACAGTTATATTTGTACAAGTAATAACTTGTTTGATGGCATCATACAAGTAATTACTCGTACAAAGTTTTTGTACCAGTAATAACCTGTATAAAATAATGAAATGTACACAACATATACATGACATATCTTAGCTAGGATTCCGTGTCTGGGTTTTGATTTACTTTTCCTGCGTTTTGGTTTTCAGTTCTTCAACGTTTGTTTTAGGGTTTTTTGTCTTATAATTTCTTTTTAAATTAAGCATGGATCAGCACTGAAGAGGCATTTATTGGTGCAGCAAAACTTACTTTCGTTAATAAACTATTCTGACAGATTTGGTTAAACTAATTTCGTGGGAAACTACATTGCAAGAATTCGAGCATAGTGAATTATTCCATTTTTAGCACAAATCTTGTCCGTTCAATATCCTGACGATATTTGACGATTTTTTTTTATAATGACTGTCCGTTTAGCTAAGAAAAAAGTGTATTTATCAGAAATTCTAATTCGTTATGTCACCTTTGAAGAAAAGAGGACGAGATAGTTGTATAGATTATTCGAGCATATAGTACGTGACACATATACATGTACATGTATAACAAACAGTAGAACAGATATCAACTCGTGATAGTGTCCATAATAATGGATGAATTTTTTGTGGATACCAATTAAAAGGCATCATTTAAGGCTGTACATAACACTACAGGGAGATAACTCTGTACATATCAGCTGAACGTTTTAAACACGTTATATATTGGTAATGAAAAATTGATGATGAAAATTGGTGTTTGTCAAACTGCTATATATATATATATCCAATGAAGTTTTGCGATGAAGTGTGTGGTTCTTTTTTACATTGTTTTTTTTTAAATTTGTATACTACTGTCAAAGGGTCAAAGTAAATGACGATCTGCCTTTGTTTATTTTTGGGTTTTATGTTTGAGGGAATTCCATTTTTCACATTGACGTAATTTCTATTTTTGTATAATATTAACGACATTTTGCTGACCCCAGGGGTGGATTCAGCCATTTTGAAAAGGGGGTTCCAATCCAGGATAAAGTGGGGGTGTCTTATTATATGTTCCAATTCAAATCCATTGATCCTCCAAAAAAGGGGATGCAAACCCCTGGATCCGACACTGAACCCATAGATGTTTCATTCAACTTTCTTTACACCATCAACACAAACACTTCCAAAGAGCAAGCTTTATTCTTTGAGTCATTTAACTGGTTGTTTGTCTATTTGTCTCTTTTTTTAGCAATGGCGTTGTCAGTTTATTTTCAACTTATGAGTTTGAATGTCCCTCGGGTATTATTCGCCTCTCTTGAAAGATGTGAACAGTTCAGCTAAAAAAAGACGTAAAAAGCACATGAATGAGCTATTTCATGTGGGAAAACCCAATGGTATATTAAGCCCTTTTGTGAACTTACATTTATCATATAAAAAAGAAGATGTTGTATGATTGCTAATGATACAACTCTCCACAAGAGACCAATTTGGCAAATGATACAGAAATTAACAACTATACGCTGCATTGAAGACATTTTGGTGACCTTCTGCTGTTGTCTTCTCTATGGTCGGGTTGTTGTCTCTTTGACACATTCCCCATTTCCATTCTCAATAATAAAGGTCACTGCATAACCTTCAATAATGAACAGAGCCCATACCGTATAGTCAACTATAACAGGCCCCGAATGACAAAGGAAAAACAATTCAAACGAGAAAACTAACGGCCTATTTTTTTTCCAAAATAGAACGAAAAACAAATATGCAACACATCAAAAAACCATAACCACATAATTGCAGTCTCCTGACTTAGGACAGGCACATACATGCACATATAGAAAGTGGCGGGGTTAAATCTGTTAGCGATATCCCAACCCTGCCCTAAACCTGGGACAGTGGTGTAACAGTACAACATAAGAAGGAACTATAAAAATCAGTAGCATGAAATAGTGTTTAACTCATCAGATGGATACAAAATGAAATACATCTAACAAAAACACGTGACCGGGTACTTGTTTATCCTAAAAACAGAAAGACTATGAATCAATGTATCAGTCGGTACAACCTGATCAAAGAGCAGAAAACAACCGAAGGTCACCAATGGGTCTTCAACGCAGCAAGAAAATCTCGCACAATTTGAATTTATTGAGATGCGGTTGTAGTACAGAATACGAAAAGTATAAAATTACAGCACCTTAGATTTTTTAAGTGCATAAGTATAATAAAATAGTATTTAAGAAGACTAGTACCAAATATTTATTGTACCTGAATAGTACGATACAAGGACAGTGGTTATCCAGATATAACTTGAACTAATAATACAAATACAGTGGTAATCCAGATATAAAGTACAAATACACATACAGTGGTAATCCAGATATAAAGTACAAATACAAATACAGTGGTAATCCAGATATAAAGTACAAATACAAATACAGTGGTAATCCAGATATAAAGTACATATACAAATACAGTGGTAATCCAGATATAAAGTACAAATACACATACAGTGGTAATCCAAATATAAAGTACAAATACACATACAGTGGTAATCCAGATATAAAGTACAAATACACATACAGTGGTAATCCAAATATAAAGTACATATACACATACAGTGGTAATCCAGATATAAAGTACAAATACAAATACAGTGGTAATCCAGATATAAAGTACAAATACAAATACAGTGGTAATCCAGATATAAAGTACATTTACAAATACAGTGGTAATCCAGATATAAAGTACATATACAAATACAGTGGTAATCCAGATATAAAGTACAAATACAAATACAGTGGTAATCCAGATATAAAGTACATTTACAAATACAGTGGTAATCCAGATATAAAGTACAAATAAAATGCTGAAACAAATTTGTACTGAAAAAGTACATACTCTTCCTACGCAATGCTGCACAACAATTCAGTAATAAAAAATACTTCAATACTATTTGTCTATGCATATTAATTAACAATATTTTCCCACAAAAGTACAAACTTGTTCGATTTACGTAATTTGACATGTTTTCCTTGATGTAAACATGTAAATTTTTATTAAAACATTTCATAAAGTCATTATTTTAACAAACACATTGCATCATTCGTTTATATTAAAGCCAGCTGTTTCGAAATTTGTAATTACAAATAAATAGCAAAATCAGAAACTGCAAATGTTTGAAGGTCACTAATGCACTTCTATACTATAAAAATATAAAGATGTGGTAATTGCCAATAGAACAGGCTCAGTACTCGACTAGACCGTTATTGAAAGACTTCCGAACATCAAGGCGTCATTTATAAAGACTTCCAACATCGAGGCGTCACTCAGTACTCGACTAGACCGTTATTGAAAGACTTCCGAACATTAAGGCGTCACTCAGTACTCGACTAGACCGTTATTGAAAGACTTCCGAACATCAAGGCGTCACTCACCGTTATTGAAAGACTTCTGAACATCAAAGCGTCATCCATTTGATATTTTTTTATGATGTTGAAAATTCTACTTTTATTTGTTCTGGTGGAATATACTCTACAAGGTATCTTATTGTTTTGATATTTTTATTGCAATATTTGTTTGTTGGTGTTTAAAACATCTTTTACTTGTGCGTTACCATGGACACTATTTTTTTTTATTGGTGGAGGAATATGAAGTACCCTAAAGAAAACAACCGACACGCGACGCCGACAGGATAAATCTATTCTACCATAAAAAAAGAAGAGAGGCGAATGATACCAAAGCGATATTCAAACTCATCGAGATCAAATTGACAACGACATTTGCTAAAAATAAACAAAACCTAACCAAACAACAGTTACAAACACAAATCACATTATAAGAAATCAAAATACTGAGCAACACAAACCCAACCAAAACTGTGGGTGGTTTCAAGTGCACCGGAAGGGTAAGCAGTTCCTGCTCCACATGTGAAAACCGTCGTGTTGTTCATGTTACATTTGTAGAAGAAACCCAGTGATAAATCTTATTCCGAATGTCCCATTCGGGGAAAAGGGACGGGATTGTAGTTATGGCAATGAACTATTTTTTCTAACCGACTTTTGACTCCGAAGTTAATTTTTTTTCGACAGGTTACCTAGGACATCCTGGTACTAAGTCAAGTTAGAGCAACGTTAAGAAGTATCATCAAGTTTTTAATCTGTACAATTCTTGGGGAAAATATACTGCTTCAGATTTTCTTTTCACGACAAACTCATCAGAAAATAGTAAATTTCCCCCTCAAATTACACCGTTTAAATATTTGATTTAACTTATTATGACGACTCTTAATTGACCGAGTACCAGGATGTCGTAGGTAACCTGTTGAAAAACAATAAAAACCGGAGTCCAAAGTCGGTAATATGAAAATAGTTTATTGGGACGTATTCATTGTCATCTCTGAAACTAATATGCCATTACGGTGCACCAACTCGCGATGACGTTTATAGAATGTGCTAGGGAGAATTTCAACTTCGTCATTTGGCACGCTTGGATTTATAGCTTCCTAGTGAGCAGTAATCCTCTTTCAAGGAAATCTTTATAGAAAAAAACAAGCCCTGTAATATAGTATCAACTATGAGATATTTACTTTATTTGTAGACGCTGCTGGAATGTGTTACTAGAAAGAAATAGAAAATTCACAAATGGAAAGTTTAAATCATCTCTTTTGTCGTAAAAGATTTTTTTTTTAAAACGACAACCATTGTCCATTTATAGGTGTAAGCCATACTTTAGAAAATAATCTTTTGTGTATGATTAAAAATATGAATTATAATATGAAATAAAAACAAAAAAAATATAGCTCTGGATAATTAGTTAAAATCGGCAGTATGCCATTTGATCGAACTATTGTAATTAATATCATAAAATATATCGTAATAACATTTATTTATTGCTTTCTATTTTCAAGGTCGTTATGGACGTGTGTATAACCGACACCAAGGTCACAATGACCGCTACAAAGGTCACACTAACCGCTACAAAGGTCACACTAACCGCTACAAAAGTCACAATGACCGTTACAAAGGTAAGCCACGAATACAAAAACTGTTTTGTTTCTGGAATTTTAGTAAAATAACATTAATGACACGTTTTTTACTTTATAAAATGCTTATGTCGACAAGTAATGTCTCTTTATTGAAGCTCGAGATTAACATGAATGAAAGGTCAAAACCGTATGCTTGTTATTATGTTTACGTATAATTTGTTTGAACACTATTTTATAGTTGTTTCATTGGCGATTATACCACGTACATCTCGTTCTTTTTATACTGTATTGATAGTAAGGATAACATTTTACTATTTTACATAAGCATATTAAGGTTATTTTTGTCGTTGGAGATTTGACGGTCGCAAATGCAGTTTTACTAGCGACGCGTAGACAGTAAAACTGAGATTTGCGACCGTTTAATCAAAATTGACGGTGGCAACTCTTCAACTACAGTCAGAAACTTTAAATAATATTTAGTAGGGAAAGTCCCTTCTGAACAAAATCAAAATCTTGCACATCAAACGAATGGGAAACAAATCTTATTACTGACTGCCATTATTTTATTACTGACTGTCAATGCCTTATTACTGATTGTCAATGCCTTATTACTGACTGGCAATACCTCATTACTGACGGTCGATGTCTTATTACTGGCTGTTAATTTCTTATTACTGAATGTCAATACCTAAATACTGACTGTCTCAATGCCTTATTACTGTCCTTTAATGCCTAATTACTGACTGGTAATACTTTATTACTGACTGTCAATGCCTTATTACTGATTGTCAATGCCTTATTACTGACTAGTAATACCTAATTACTGACGATCAATGTCTTATTACTGGCTGTTAATTTCTTATTACTGAATGTCAATACCAAAATACTGACTGTCAATGTCTTATTACTGAATGTCAATGTCATATTTCTGACTGTCAATGCCTTATAACTGATTGTCAATGCCTTATTACTGACTGGTAGTACCTTATTATTGACTATCAATGCCTTATTACTGACGGTCAATGTCTTATTATTAACGGTCAATGTCTTATTACTGACTGTCAATGTGTAATTTGACAGTGTCATATTTCTGACTGTCAATACTTTATACCGACTGTCAATGTCTTATTACTGACGGTCAATATCTTATTGCTGATTGTCAATACATTAATACTGACTGTCAATGTCTAATTACTGACGGTCAATGTCTTATTACTGACTATCAATTTGTAATTTGTCAATGTCATATTTCTGACTGTCAATGCCTTATGACTGACTGTCAATGTCTTATTACTGACGGTCAATGTCTAACTACTGAGTGTTAATGTCTTATTACTGAGTGTTAATGTCTTATTACTGACTGTCAATTCCTTATATTACTGACTGTCAATGTCATATTACTGACTGTCAAGGTCTTATTATCGACTGTCAATGTCTTATTACTGACTGTCAATGCCTTATCACTGACTGTCAATGTCTTATTACTGACTGTCAATGTCTTATTACTGACTGTTAATGCCATATTACTGACTGTCATTGTCTTAATACTGACTGTTAATACATGAATACTGACTGTGTAGGTCTAATTACTGACGGTCAATGTCTTATTACTGACTATCAATTTGTAATTTGTCACTGTCATATTTCTGACTGTCATTGCATTATTACTGACTGTTAATGCCTTATACTGACTGTTTATACCTTATTACCGACTGTCAATGTCTTATTACTGACTGTCAATACCTTATCACTGACTGTCAATGCCTTATCACTGACTGTTAATACCTTATTTCTGACTGTCAATGTCTTATTACTGATTGTCAATGTCTTATTACTGACTGTCAATGCCTTATTACTGACTGTTTATACCTTATTACTGACTGTCAATGTCTTATTACTGACTGTCAATGCCTTATAACTGACTGTTAATGTCTTATTACTGACTGTCAATGCCTTATAACTGACTGTCAGTGCCTAATAACTGACTGTCAATGTCTTATTACGGACTGTCAATGTCTTATTACTGACTGTCAATGCCTTATTACTGACTGTCAATACCTTATTACTGACGGTCAATGTCTTATTACTGACTGTCAATGTCTTATAACTGTCTATCAATGTCTTATAACTGACTGTCATTGTCTTATTACTGACTGTCAATGTCTTATTACTGACTGTCAATGCCTTATTGATGACTGTTAACGCTTTTTAACTGACTGTCAATGCCTTATTTATGACTGTCAATGTCTTATTACTGACTGTCAATGCCTTATTACTGACTGTCAATGCCTTATTACTGACTGTCAATTCCTTATAACTGACTGTCAATGTCTTAATGCCTTATTACTGACGGTCAATGTCTTATTACTGACTATCAATTTGTAATTTGTCAATGTCATATTTCTGACTGTCAATGCCTTATGACTGACTGTCAATGTCTTATTACTGACGGTCAATGTCTAACTACTGAGTGTTAATGTCTTATTACTGAGTGTTAATGTCTTATTACTGACTGTCAATTCCTTATATTACTGACTGTCAATGTCATATTACTGACTGTCAAGGTCTTATTATCGACTGTCAATGTCTTATTACTGACTGTCAATGCCTTATCACTGACTGTCAATGTCTTATTACTGACTGTCAATGTCTTATTACTGACTGTTAATGCCATATTACTGACTGTCATTGTCTTAATACTGACTGTTAATACATGAATACTGACTGTGTAGGTCTAATTACTGACGGTCAATGTCTTATTACTGACTATCAATTTGTAATTTGTCACTGTCATATTTCTGACTGTCATTGCATTATTACTGACTGTTAATGCCTTATACTGACTGTTTATACCTTATTACCGACTGTCAATGTCTTATTACTGACTGTCAATACCTTATCACTGACTGTCAATGCCTTATCACTGACTGTTAATACCTTATTTCTGACTGTCAATGTCTTATTACTGATTGTCAATGTCTTATTACTGACTGTCAATGCCTTATTACTGACTGTTTATACCTTATTACTGACTGTCAATGTCTTATTACTGACTGTCAATGCCTTATAACTGACTGTTAATGTCTTATTACTGACTGTCAATGCCTTATAACTGACTGTCAGTGCCTAATAACTGACTGTCAATGTCTTATTACGGACTGTCAATGTCTTATTACTGACTGTCAATGCCTTATTACTGACTGTCAATACCTTATTACTGACGGTCAATGTCTTATTACTGACTGTCAATGTCTTATAACTGTCTATCAATGTCTTATAACTGACTGTCATTGTCTTATTACTGACTGTCAATGTCTTATTACTGACTGTCAATGCCTTATTGATGACTGTTAACGCTTTTTAACTGACTGTCAATGCCTTATTTATGACTGTCAATGTCTTATTACTGACTGTCAATGCCTTATTACTGACTGTCAATGCCTTATTACTGACTGTCAATTCCTTATAACTGACTGTCAATGCCTTATTAATGACTGTCAATGTCTTAATGCCTTATTACTGACTGTCAATTCCTTATAACTGACTGTCAATGCCTTATTAAGGACTGTCAATGTCTTATTACTGACTGTCAATGCCTTATTACTGACTGTCAATGCCTTATTACTGACTGTCAATTCCTTATTACTGATTGTCAATGCCTTATAACTGACGGTCAATGTCTTATTACTGACTATCAATGTCTTATAACTGACTGTCATTGTCTTATTTCATTCCAGGAATATCTTCTTGGAGCCATTCAAATCGATACAGAGGTAAGCATGATAAGGGATCGCAATAATTTATTTTAATTCACTATAGCGAAATACGTGGCTTCATCGCGATCGGTTTCACGGAAAAATGGCGCCCGTCAAATTATTACAGTTCGCGTGGAGAATGATATGGATAAAATAATGAGATATGACGTAAAAGTTATAATACGGGCACATAATTGAAAGCGGCCCAAACTCAGCATGCTCAGGTAAAAGAGACTCTTACAATCATGGTTTTTTGCCTGTACAGTTCTGTGATTAAATTGTGTATTTTAGTACTTGGATGCCGATCATCATTATTTGTTTTTTTTGGCTATTTTATTTTATTTTCTGTTTTATTTATTTTATTACTTAATTTGCTGTATTTGCTTACTTTTACTTTTGAATCCGTACGGTGTCTTGTGTGTGTTTACAGATATAAAAAAAGAAGTTGCATGATTGCCAATGAGACTTTTCTTCAGAAGAGACAAAATGATTTCGAAATTGGTTGGCAAAAAGTAGAGGAAAAAATGACAAAACGACAAACACACCCAAACAACAATTTAAATGCTTTCACCACTTCATCAATTTCAAATGTATGTGCATATAATATCGATTAGCATATAATTACTTTCAGGTACCAAAACGACACAATACTATAGGTACAGACAAAGGGAGCCTATTCTGCCTTCATATACACAACACTATAGGTACGGACCGGGGAAACCTACTGTGCCTCCGTCTACAACAACCCCGACTGCGAGTACAACGCCACCTGGTGGTGGAGATGTTCGTTTGGCGCTCAATTTGTATCCATTGTTATATGACCTTGAGATACAGCCTTATATATATGAAATAAATCCAGCCGACTTCTATTTTAAAGGAAAAGTTAAAATTGAAATGGAATGCAGGAGATCAACAAACGAAATAGTTCTACACAGTAATAAGCTTAACATTACGACAAGTTCTGTGACGATAACACCAATGTCATCTGGACAGAGTATAATAAATCCTTCTATAGAATTTGACACTGTCAATCAGTTCCTGATTTTGAAATCAACTACGCAATTGGTGGCTGGATCGAGTTATTCTGTTTACATTGAGTTTCGTGGTCCTATACTCTCTAATCTTGCTGGGTTATATCAAAGTTCATACCAACGTGGAAATGATACAATGTAAGTAAACTGTATACACAGATATTTCCTTATCCTTGTTTCTATACATTTCTAGGAATACGATTGGTTAAAAACAACCGCGTGGAGACCGAGTATATTCCATATAAGGTTAGTAGGCGTGGCTTATTTCAACGTTGAAATGAAACAATTTAAGTAATCTATTTTAACTGTATACACATATATTTCAATGCAAGAAATCTTTATGTGTATCTGTTGATATTCGTATACCCTTCTAATTTGTTCTTCTGTTATAATTAGTTATGAAAAGGTACCAGGATTAAAATCAAATACGCCAGACGCGCGTTTCGTCTACATAAGGCGCATCAGTGACGTTCAGATAAGAAAAGTTATAAAGCCAAAAGAGTACAAAGTTGAAGAGCATTGAGGACCCAACATATAAATATATTTTATAAAAGAGTGGCGAACGAGAGGGATAGTCAAACTCATAAATAAAAAATAAACTGACAACGCCATTGCTAAAAATGAAAAAAAGACAAACAGACAAATAATAGTACACATGACACAACATAGAAAAGCAGTCAGTAATAAGACTAAGCAACACGAACCACATTAAAAACTATAATTTATGATGGCATAATACTAGACTCCTAACAGAAGGGGTTATGCGTGGGTTTCATATGATGAAGATATAATCGTTCAGTTACTTTAATTAAGGATGTTTGCTCCTCTACTTTTAGAATTTTTGCCAGATTTTCGGAATCCTCTGGTTTTATCCATGTATTAACATTAAAAAAAATTGCCCACTAATCCCTACTTTTCTTTACATATTTTTATTACATATGATTTAAAAGGCCATATTTCAAAATCTTATGAAATCCTTGTTATTTTTTCATAGTTTTTTTAAACAAAAAAGGTGCCAATGTTATGTGAAAGAAAAATCTAGAGAGAATTAATTTTCAACGGCTTATATCTCAAAAACCAGCACACGGACCCTCCATTTTTTTCTGCTTTTTAAGTTTCTTTATTTATATACTTTCAATTTATAACAGTCTTAAAGGCTCGTATATCATTTACTGATGTTTATCCTTTATTTATTTATGTTTGTCGTTGTCTACTTTGTTTAGTTTCGTCTGTTACCTATTCTAACATCTGACTTGGACTTCTTTCAATCGGAGTTTCACTATGCTTTATACAAGTGAGAGGTTTAGCTAGCTAAACAGCCAACGTTTCCACATAAGATACTGCATGTAACAAGTCTGAATTTGATGCGACTGTCATACATTTAAATTTGAGAGGTAAAGCTAACTATGAATCCAGCTTTTTTTTCCACCTTTTTTTCAAATCAGAAAATGCCTGTACCACGTCAAGTAATTTTCAATTGATGTGTATGCTGTGAACCAATACAAATATTTTTTTCTTGTATTGTCAATAATTATATGTTTTGTCATTATGTATTGAACAGATATATTGCCTCAACACAGATGCAGCCATCAGATGCAAGAAGAGTCTTTCCGTGTTTCGATGAACCAGCTATTAAAGCAAGATTTCGCCTGACTCTGATCAGAAAACAACACTTTATTTCCTTGTCGAATATGAACCAAATCGGATCCACTGACTTGTAAGATTTGATTTTCTGTATATCTTTAAAAAACAAGTGCAATCAAACAATAGCAGCACAACATCATTTGGATATAGAAAATGGCAATACATATATGTCACGTGATACATATATACGATATATTAATGGACCTCAGATTTTGGTGGGGTTTGTGTTGCTAAGTCGTTTAGTGTCGTTATGCATGGAGTGTCTTGTTGAAATTTGAATGTATCCTTAGTCTCGTTTTTATTTTGTTTTCAAATGACTCATTTTGAAATTTTCATGTATCTCCCGCCATTTTTATTTGATAAAAAATATCATAATCCTTAGAGAATGGAAAATTTATTTTTGACATCCGTAAGCTTTTCCGACGGAACAATTCGATATTCAGAGTAAATGTAATCATCAATATATCATCCATTTCCTTAAATGTACCAGAGGGAATATATATGTTTAATGTATACAAGTCCTTAAATGTACCAGAAGGAATATATATGTATAATGTATACAAGTCCTTAAATGTACCAGAAGGAATATATATGTTTAATATATACAATTCCTTAAATATACCAGAAGGAATATATATGTTTAATGTATACAAGTCCTTAAATTACCAGAAGGAATATATATGTTTAATGTATACAAGTCCGCTGCAACTGGCCTTTTATGAAACTGCAATTGATGATGCGAAAAAGAAAAATCAGGTTATTTTTTAATGTATTTGAGAGTTCGAGTGGCTCAGCCATTATTATGCTATATTATCTTTTGTATATTTTTGTTAATCTTTTCGTTTGTTTCTTGTGAGTTTTAATATCCCTTGGTAACCTCTGCATCTCTTCAGTATATATGGTTTAATTTTCTATCCCTTTGGTTAATTCCTCCTCTCTATGTTTTTGTTTCAATATCTCTTCGTATCTTCCGGTCTCTTTGACATTTGTTTCAATATCTCTTCGTATCTTCCGATCTCTTTGCCATTTGTTTCAATATCTCTTCGTATCTTCCGATCTCTTTGACATTTGTTTCAATATCTCTTCGTATCTTCCGGTCTCTTTGACATTTGTTTCAATATCTCTTCGTATCTTCCGATCTCTTTGACATTTGTTTCAATATCTCTTCGTATCTTCCGATCTCTTTGACATTTGTTTCAATATCTCTTCGTATCTTCCGATCTCTTTGACATTTGTTTCAATATCTTTTCGTATCTTCCGATCTCTTTGACATTTGTTTCAATATCTCTTCGTATCTTCCGATCTCTTTGATATTTGTTTGAATGTTCCTTTGCAATCATCCGCTCTTTTTAGTTTTTGTATCAATATCCTTTTGGTGTATTCCACTACTCTTTAGTTTCTGTGAAAATATCCCTTTGATGTCCTCCGCTTCTTTGTAGTTTCTGTTTGAATATCCCTTTGATGTCCTCAACTTCTCTTTAGTTTTTGTTTAAATATCTCATCTGGTATCCGGGTTACAAACTTATACGGAGGAAAACATATATTCGCATTATTTTTTATGGCGAAAATTGGTTGGTTCAGAGTATATTTAAAGGAACAAGTTAAAACATCAATTTTATGAATAGACCATTTTTATGTTACCGACTTTTGACTACGGGTTTTATAATTTTTCAACAGGTTATCTTTTATATGGTAGGACATCCTGATATACTCTCAATCAAAAGAATTCAAATCAAATACTTGTTATATTATCGTTGCAACTTGGGGGTAACGTTTACTGTTTTCCTATGATTTCGTCATGTATAAAACGCATTAAACAGTTAACTTTCCAATAAAATTGTACCGATTAAAATCTTAAATTTACTTTTTGAAGTTGCTCTTCCTTGACCGATTACTAGGTTGACCTACTACAGATAACCTGTTAAAAGGTTATTAATTCCGGAGTCAAAAGTCGGAAATTTTAAAATGGACTATTCCGCTCTGTTTTTATTTAAGAGCTAACGACTGGATAGCGGATCGTTACGCAGATACACCATTGATGTCAACGTACTTATTAGCTTTGGTTGTTTGTGATTTCACATTCATAGAAAGAACTGCCAATAATATATTAGTAAGTATTAATGTAAAAGGGCTATTATTATTTTGTTTTTTCGTTTGTTAATACAAAAATAGTGAATTAAACAGATCCTACACTCAGAGGAAAATTCAAAACGGAAAGTCCCTAACAAAATGGCAACATCAAACGCTCAAGCACATCAAACGAATGGATAACAACTGTCGTATTCCTCACTTGGTACAGGGATAATTTAAAGTAGAAAATGATGAATTAAACCTGGTTTTATTGCTCTGACTTAAATGATAGTCGCATTACATTCCAGTATATTGACAATGATGTGTGGACAAAACAAACAGTAATCATACATACAAATTTAAAAAATATAGGTCTACAGCCCTCAACATTGTGTTATAATGAGACAAATTATCGACGTCTGCTAGTGGTCGTTCTTTAATAGTTTCTAAGTGTTCTATCTACACTTCAGAAAAAAACCCAGATATCAATCCCTGTGTTTTGGTTCCAAATCGGTTCATGTTGTTAAGACTATCTGTCGACTTTCTTTTTAAACGCAGTCTTTAAGTTTTGTTCCTTATTTTGCGTGTACGATTAGTAATAATCGGAAGCATGTAGTTATCAAAATGTTTTTCGTGGTTGATAGATGTCTCAATGACAAGCATACACATATCTATCTTATTTGTAAATAACACATACGTACGAAGCATTAAAATCTTATTTTCTTTTTTATCAGTACAAAGCGTGGGCTCGTACAGAAGCTATCAATCAAACAACATATGCTTTAGACGTTGGAGTCAGAATTTTGGCTTTCTTTGAGGAGTACTTTGCTACATCATTTCCACTTCCGAAACAAGGTAAGAGTTATAGGTATAAAAATAAATGTTCACTTCCTAACCAAGGTAAGAGGTAAATATAAACAAATAAAAGTTTCCCATTCCTTAGTAAGGAAAAAGTTATATATGCAAAAGAACCAATTACCGCTATCGAAACAAGGTACGAGGTGAATGTATACGAATAAATTACCGCTATCGAAACAAGGTACGAGGTGAATGTATACGAATAAATTACCGCTATCGAAACAAGGTACGAGGTGAATATATACGACTAAATTTCCGCTATCGAAACAAGGTACGAGGTAAATGTATACGAATAAATTACCGCTATCGAAACAAGGTACGAGGTGAATGTATACGAATAAATTACCGCTATCGAAACAAGGTACGAGGTGAATGTATACGAATAAATTACCGCTATCGAAACAAGGTACGAGGTGAATATATACGACTAAATTTCCGCTATTGAAACAAGGTACGAGGTAAATGTATACGAATAAATTACCGTTATCGAAACAAGGTACGAGGTGAATGTATACGAATAAATTACCGCTATCGAAACAAGGTACGAGGTAAATGTATACGAATAAATTACCGCTATCGAAACAAGGTACGAGGTAAATGTATACGAATAAATTACCGCTATCGAAACAAGGTACGAGGTGAATGTATACGAATAAATTTCCGCGTTCGAAACAAAGTAAAAGGTGAACGAATGTAAACGAATCCATTTTCAATTTCGAAATAAGGTAATAAATATTTGTATACGAATTTATTTTCGCTTTCACAACATAATTAAAGGTATATGCATACATGTACCATTTTCTTCTTCGCTTTCTTAACAAGGTATGTTGCATATGTATACCCGTTCATCCTAATTATCATCCATACATTAATACTATTGTTATGACCTATAGTTTTTAATTTTTGTGTCATTTGGTCTCTTGTAAAAAGTTGTCAAATTTGCAACCATACCACATCTTTTTTTATATATTAAGAGGTGTTTTATATAGTTTGTATAAGTGTTTCTTGCTAATTAAGAACTTTTTATTCATAATTTCAATCCTAGTATCTATGATAAGTGTATGTGTATAAGTGTTTCTTGCTATTTAAGAACTTTTTAATCATAATTTCAATCCTGATATCTATGATGATAATAACATTGAAAAAGGAAATGGGGAATGTGTCAAAGCGACAAAAACCCGACCATAGAGCAGACAACATATATGATGAGTGTATTTGTATAAGTGTTTGTTGCTATTTAAGAACTTTTTATTTGAAGATATGATAGCAGTTCCAGAATTTTTGTTTGGTGCAATGGAGAACTGGGGACTGGTCGTGTACAAAGAGAAGTCCATGCTGTACGATCCTCTGGACACAGCAGAAATTGATAAACAGTTTGTAACAATGGTTATCTCCCATGAATTGGCACACATGGTCAGTAAAAATAAATCTTACTTTTGTTTTTACAGCTGATTGCATTGAGTGTGTAGGTAAAGGTTATATTTTGGTTAGCGTGCTTGCTAGCTAAACCGTGAAGTCATTATTAAGTTAGGTAAACCATCTCGTTTTACAAAAAAGCCCAGTCCAACAGATAATCCATCTATCTGTCTGTAGGAATAGGTTATTTTGAAAGGAGGGAAGTACATATTATTGTTTTTAAACTGGTATTATTTAACTATGTCAACGATCACACTGACGCTTTTTTTAGCCTTAATTCGTCATCATTTCTCTGGTATTACTTAACTATGTCAACGATCACACCTAGGCGCTTAATTTTTCATAATTCCTCTAGTATTATTTAACTATGTCAATGATCACACTAAGGCGCTTAATTTGTCATCATTTCTCTGGTATTATTTAACTATGTCAATGATCACACTAAGGCGCTTAATTTGTCATCATTTCTCTGGTATTATGTCACTATGTCAACGATCACACTAAGGTGCTTAATTTGTCATCATTTCTCTGGTATTACTTAACTATGTCGACGATCACACTAAGGCGCTTAATTTGTCATCATTTCTCTGGTATTATTTAACTATGTCAATGATCACACTAAGGTGCTTAATTTGTCATCATATCTCTGGTATTATGTCACTATGTCAACGATCACACTAAGATGCTTAATTTGTCATAATATCTCTGGTATTATTTAACTATGTCGCCGATCAAACAAAGGCGCTTAATTTGTCATAATTTCTCTGATATCAATTAACTTTGTTAGCGATTACACCAAGGCACTTAATTTGTCATCATTTCTCTGGTATCATTAAACAATGTCACCGATCACACTAAGGTGCTTAATTTGTCATCATTTCTCTGGTATTGTTTAATTATGTTACCGATCACACTAAGGCGCTTAATTCTTCATCATTTCTCTGGTATTATTTCACTATGTCAACGATCACACTAAGGCGCTTAATTTGTCATCATTTCTCTGGTATTATTTAACTATGTCAACGATCACACCTAGGCGCGTATTTCGTCATCATTTCTCTGGTATTATTTAACTATGTCAACGATCACACTAAGGCGCTTAATTCGTCATAATTTTTCTGGTATTATTTAACTATGTCAACGATCACACTAAGGCGCTTAATTTGTCATCATTTCTCTGGTATTATTTAACTATGTCAATTATCACACTAAGGCGCTTAATTTGTCATCATTTCTCTGGTATTATTTAACTATGTCAACGATCATACTAAGGCGCTTAATTTGTTATAATATCTCTGGTATTATTTAACTATGTCACCGATCACACTAAGGCGCTTAATTTGTCATCATTTCTCTGGTATTATGTCACTATGTCAACGATCACACTAAGGTGCTTAATTTGTCATCATTTCTCTGGTATTAATTCACAATGTCACCGATCACACTAAGGCGCTTAATTTGTCATCATTGCTCTGGTATTATTTAACTATGTCACCGATCACACTAAGGCGCTTAATTTGTCATCATTTCTCTGGTATTATTTAACTATGTCAACGATCATACTAAGGCGCTTAATTTGTTATAATATCTCTGGTATTATTTAACTATGTCACCGATCACACTAAGGCGCTTAATTTGTCATCATTTCTCTGGTATTATGTCACTATGTCAACGATCACACTAAGGTGCTTAATTTGTCATCATTTCTCTGGTATTAATTCACAATGTCACCGATCACACTAAGGCGCCTAATTTGTCATCATTTCTCTGGTATTATGTCACTATGTCAACGATCACACTAAGGCGCTTAATTTGTCATAATTTCTCTGATATTAATTCACAATGTCACCGATCACACTAAGGCGCTTAATTTGTCATCATTGCTCTGGTATTATTTAATTATGTTACCGATCACACTAAGGCGCTTAATTTGTCATCATTTCTCTGGTATTATTTAACTATGTCAACGATCATACTAAGGCGCTTAATTTGTTATAATATCTCTGGTATTATTTAACTATGTCACCGATCACACTAAGGCGCTTAATTTGTCATCATTTCTCTGGTATTATGTCACTATGTCAACGATCACACTAAGGTGCTTAATTTGTCATCATTTCTCTGGTATTAATTCACAATGTCACCGATCACACTAAGGCGCTTAATTTGTCATCATTTCTCTGGTATTATGTCACTATGTCAACGATCACACTAAGGCGCTTAATTTGTCATAATTTCTCTGATATTAATTCACAATGTCACCGATCACACTAAGGCGCTTAATTTGTCATCATTGCTCTGGTATTATTTAATTATGTTACCGATCACACTAAGGCGCCTAATTTGTCATAATATCTCTGGTATCATTTAACTATGTCACCGATCACACTAAGGCGCTTAATTCGTCATAATTTCTCTTGTATTATTTAACTCTGCTAACGGTGATACTTATAAAACTTGTTAACATTTTCCTTTTTTTTTAACAAAAAAAAATGATAGTGCCCCATTGTTGTTCATGATTAATCCTTTACTCTTATCTTTTATTATACATTGTAATGAATAAACAATACTCTTTTACTTTTAAAAGATACTTGGTCCAAATAATTATGACGTCTTGAAAAGCTTGTTATGTTATTGTCTTTTGCGCATGTGAAACTCTGATTGATTAAACGGTCCACTTAAACAGTTATTATGCCCCACCTACGATAGAAGAGGGGCATTATGTTTTCTGGTCTGTGCGTCCGTTCGTCCGTCTGTCTGTCTGTCCGTTCGTTCGTTCGTCTGTTCGTTCGTCCGTCTGTCCCGCTTCAGGTTAAAGTTTTTGGTCAAGGTAGTTTTTGATGAAGTTGAAGTCCAATCAACTTGAAACTTAGTACACATGTTCCTTATGATATGATCTTTCTAATTTTAAAGCCAAATTAAACTTTTGACCCCAATTTCACGGTCCACTGAACATAGAAAATGAAAGTGCATGTTTCAGGTTAAAGTTTTTGGTCAAGGTAGGTTTTGATGAAGTTGAAGTCCAATCAACTTGAAACTTAGTACACATGTTCCCTATGATATTATCTTTCTAATTTTAATGCCTAATTATATTTTTTATCCAATTTCACGGTCCATTGAACATGAAAAATGATAGTGCGAGTGGGGCATACGTGTACTTTGGACACATTCTTGTTTTGTTTATATATTCACAACTTATTTTTATTTTTAAGTGGTTTGGGAATTTAGTGACACCCGCATGGTGGGATGATTTATGGCTCAATGAAGGGTTTGCCAACTATATAGCATTTGTTGGAATGGACTTCATACACAAAGACTGGCTGGTGGTAAATATAACATTTGAACGCAAGCGCAATATTATTTAAATTGAATTGACGACTACTTTGGATTCATTTATTTTCGTGGGTACCAATTTCGTGGATTAAGGAAAACTTACATGTTCGTGGATATATAATTTCGTGGTTTTGCCATAGTGTCTATACAAGCCTATAGAAAATGTGTAGTTAGTTGAATATCTAATTTCGTAGTTCGTATGTACACACGAAAGACACGAACATTGGTATCCAACGAATAATAATGAATCCACAGTAAAATTGAGAAAGGAAATGGGGAATGTGTCAAAGCGACAACAACCCGACCATAGAGTAATACATTTTCAGGTGCATACATATTATATGTAGGTTACGTCAAAAATATAGTTCATTTGTTCACTTTGTGGGCTCTTAAAACATGTAACACTGTATATCTATTTTGTAGCTCGACCACTTTGTTGTCTCAAGTGTTCATAGAGCTTTAAGCTTTGATGGACTTATTTCCTCACATCCTATATATGTTCCTGTTTCCGGTACAGCGGAAATTTTCTCAATATTTGACAGTATTTCATACGAAAAGGTACGTAGCAAAAGATGTATAAATGTTACCATCTCTGATATTAAAGATACTTCATTATCTTGGGACACAAAGGTGTGATACTAATAATCTATATAACTATCTTTTGCAATCCTTTTCTAACCCGTAATTCTATTCAAAAGTCACATGTTATTGTAATTATAAACCCAGAAACGGGTCCGTTGTAAAATCAGAGTAATCGATACGCTTTAAGATGCATTAAAGTTTTTATTTGTTATGCAATGATTTTTAGTCAGAGAGGGATACTAATTTTTAAATTAGCTAATATCTGTCGTAAAGGATCGTATGATACAGTCACAGAAAAACATATTTTAATAAGAACGTCTGAACAAGTGACAACTCTACGACTGATGTATCCATTGGAGCATCAGTAAATGTTTACACGGCTGAAAAAAACATTTTATGTTCAAAACTCTCTCACTATATATCAATTGGATCTCCAGTGAAGGTTATACACGAATAAAAAAAACATTTTATGTTCAAAACTCTCACTATATGTCAATTGGATCCCCAGTGAAGGTTATACACGACTGAAAACACATTTTTTTTTCAAAACTCTCTCATTATATATCAATTGGATCCCCAGTGAAGGTTATACACGACTGTAAACACATTTTATGTTCAAAACTATCTCACTATATATCAATTGGATCCCCAGTGAAGGTTATACACGACTGAAAACACATTTTATGTTCAAAACTCTCTCACTATATATCCATTGGATCCCCGGTGAAGGTTATACACGACTGTAAACACATTTTATGTTCAAAACTCTCTCATTATATATCAATTGGATCCCCAGTGAAGGTTATACACGACTGAAAACACATTTCATGTTCAAAACTCTTCACTATATATCAATTGGATCCCCGGTGAAGGTTATACACGACTGAAAACACATTTCATGTTCAAAACTATCTCACTATATATCAATTGGATCCCCAGTGAAGGTTATACACGACTGAAAACACATTTTTTGTTCTAAGCTCTCTCATTATATATCAATTGGATCCCCAGTGAAGGTTATACACGACTGAAAACACATTTTATGTTCAAAACTCTTCACTATATATCAATTGGATCCCCGGTGAAGGTTATACACGACTGAAAACAAACACATTTTATGTTCAGAACTATCTCACTATATATCCATTGGATCCCCAGTGAAGGTTATACACACGCGACTGAAAACGCATTTTATGTTCAAAACTCTTTCCCTATATATCAATTGGATCCCCAGTAAAGGTTATACACGACTGAAAACACATTTTAAGTTCAAAACTGTCTCATTATATATCAATTGGATCCCCAGTGAAGGTTATACACGACTGAAAACACATTTTATGTTCAAAACTCTCTCACTATATATCCATTGGATCCCCGGTGAAGGTTAGACACGAATGAAAACACATTTCATGTTCAAAACTGTCTCATTATATATCAATTGGATCCCCAGTGAAGGTTATACACGACTGAAAACACATTTTATGTTCAAAACTCTCTCACTATATATCCATTGGATCCCCGGTGAAGGTTAGACACGAATGAAAACACATTTCATGTTCAAAACTCTCACTATATATCAATTGGATCCCCAGTGAAGGTTATACACGACTGAAAACACATTTTTATGTTGAAAACTCCCTCACTTTATATCCCAAGGCCGTAGTGCAGCTCAAAGTGAAGTGAGGATTATTTTTTTTGTGAGCCAAACGAAGCGAGGCGAAAATATTTTATAGGATGGTTCGTTGCCTGAAACGGGAGATGCTTATTTCAGCATTACTATGGGAGAGGTCAATTTATTTATAATAAAAAAAAATATATAACAGAAAGGGCTTTTTTTTAGCCAGCCTAGTAAGTAACAAAACAAGTTTCAATATTAAAGTTAATCTCTGTTGGTCAACCAAAACTTTCCGATTCTCCTGTGACCTGTACTATCGTAAAAGCTTCAACACACATTCTTTGTCAACTGTATCATTCCTATGCACATGGAGCATGACAAGCCCACAAAGCCTGTCACCACCTATTGTAGCCCGTTCCCAGGTTTTTAAACGAATAGGTACAGAGAAGACAAGACCAACATTGTTACTTAACCATATTTTTGACGTACTAATGTCCCAAGTGATCACAGGTTACCAGGGCTGCCTTGAATATCGTAGCTGCTACGTAGATTTTGACTATTGAACGTGTAGCTATAGACTAGCTGCTACATAGATATTGATAGCAGCTACGTAGTCTACATAGCTGCTACGATATTGAACTCAGCCTTGTAAACATTCCGCTAGAAAACATGTCAACCTACCTGGACACATTATTCTACCAATATTCAAGTCATTGGTTTGACCTACCGGGGTTCGAACCCACGGCCTACCGCACTAGAATCAATGGAACACGGCTAGCATACAACCAGACAATGCTGATCTTAATCAGAAAAAGAAACACGAAAGAAATATTTTCAAACAATACCAAAAATATCATAATTTCATACTTTTATTAAAGATAAATAAAAATCATGATATGCCTTATACATTAATTACTTCCATAGAAAAGTCGCTTCATGATTTTGTTTAAATTAATTATAAATAATATTACATTTTTGGTCAATGAATTATTTTATCGATTAACATTTGTTGTTCAGTGAGTTGAAAGTGTAGACATTGGTTAACTATAGCGTTATCGATTCAAAAATAAACCAAGGAATAAGCCAGCATACTCATAAGCGGTGTTAATACTCATGAGTTACCCTTTTTTTCTCTTTAAAGAATTAGTCTTCAACCAGTTTAGTAACATCAACCCAACAATGTTAGATCTGTAAATTTGCTTTCGCAATTTTTTGGTTCTTCCCTCGCCGGGATTCCAACCCATGCTACTGAGATATCGTGACACAAAATCACCTGCTCTGTAGCCCTCCCGCTAGACTACACGACCACCTAGGCTTCATATATATATGTATATGCAATTTAAAAATATCATAATTTCTGGTTTGAGACAAATTGTATTAATAATTGTTTTTTTTTAGGGTGGATCTGTTATAAGAATGATGCAATTCTTTTTGGGAGACGAAACATTCAAAAGAGGTATGCAGGTGAGAATTAATAATTTATAATGTAAACACCGATTTTATTTCTTCGGTCAAAAGTAAAAATACAAAAATACTAAACTCAAAAACTAGAATGGCAAAAATCAAAAGCTCAAACACATCAAACGAATGGATAACAACTGTCATATTCCTCAATTGGTACATGCATTTTCTCATGTAGAAAATGGTGGATTAAACCTGGTTTTAAAGCTAGCGTAACCTTTCACTTGTATGGCAGTCGCACACCGATTTCAGATCTTCGAATGATGGCAACTGAGTCATTACACAGGTTTGCCGTTTTCACGATATATGATTACAAAATAATTTCAAATGTGTATGATGCGGACAAATTATCTAGGAAGCCCATTGAATTGGTATTTAGATTGCATTTGCATCGAATAAGCTTTGGTTGAGTTAAACCCTCATGTTTATTTTAATAGTATAATAACGAACCGTAGAGATATGTCATTAGAAAATTTCATGATTATGATTTCAGAACCAACTCAAAGTAGTAGTACTATAATGGTATCGAGTTAGTGGGAGTGGCATGTTGTTAGTGGGAGTGGCATGTTTTCCTAATCAAATTCTATTTTTTTTTTACATAGTTCATACTCAAACAACACTCCAATCTTATCGATATTAAGTTATTTTGTGAATCATTTTCGAAAAATTAACTTTATTTGTTTTTATCTAATTACCTTTTAATAGCGCACATTTTGTAATACAAATTAGTTCAAGAATGAATTACGTGCACCCTTACTTTAACATGTTTATATGCGATATTTCTAGTTAACGAGTGTTCGACGAAAGCGTTTTCGACATAATTGAATCCATGAACACATTTTTCTTTTATTGTGAAAAAGGATGTTTCAATAAAAAAAAGATTTAGATCAACATTTTTTGTAGTAACTGAAAAGTCTCACAGATAAATGTCACTTCTTAAGGAGAAAGTCATCTTCGCTATACAGTGGTTACGATCGACTCCCCTCCTCTCCACCCTTGGCAGATTAAGCCAATATTTGTATAACAATTTTGCGCCATTATCGGTTGATTAAAGACACGCCCATTCTGAATACATTATACTTGACCAATGGTAGCACTTGATCTCTTTTAAGTGTGGAGGTTCAAACACGGTAGCGTCTAGTGTCTGCAAATTTGGTGAAACAGGAAGCGAACATATTCCTTGACATTCCAACATGTGTGCAAGAAACATACACAGGAACTTTTATTAGTTGATTAAACACTTTTAAATTGTCACTTTATATCGTCGTCTGTTTTGGGTGCATAATCAGCACCTTGCAATTGTTTACCTACATTTTCTAAATATACATGTTACCATGTTATTGGGGCTGTTTGATTGGATGCAGCCAGTTTCGACTGCAACCATTGAAAATTATTACCTAGTGTCGTCGAAATTCTATCTTATCCGCCTTGGGTGGAGACGAGGGACGTTGATCGTCACCCTTGGCTAGATGCGAGAAAATGAAATAAAAAAAAACTCTGAACTCCGGGGAAAATTCTAAACGGAAAGTTCCGAGGCAAACAGCATCATACCCAAAAGCTCAACACATCAAACGAATGGAAATTTTCTCATGGCAGTCATTTGCAATCAGAAGATATTTTCATAACTTAATGTTTATTACACATGTTTTCATTTTACAATTTTAGCTATACATAACAGAGAAGGCATACAGTGTCGCTACACATGACGATCTATGGGATGCTTTAGGAAGAGTAAGTATTACATTTTAGCTATACATAACAAAGAGAGCATACAGTGTAGCAACACATGATGATCTGTGGAATGCTTTAGGAAGAGTAAGTATTACATTTTAGCTATACATAATAGAGAGAGCATACGGTGTAGCACATGGCGATCTGTGGAATGCTTTAGGAAGAGTAAGATTTACATTTTAGCTATACACAACAGAGAGCATACGGTGTAGCATCACATGATGATCTGTGGGATGCTTTAGGAAGAATACGTATTACATTTTAGCTATACACAACAGAGAGCATACGGTGTAGCATCACATGATGATCTGTGGGATGCTTTATGAAGAGTAAGTATTACATTTTAGCTATACATAATAGAGAAAGCATACGGTGTAGCAGATGACGATCTGTGGAATGCTTTAGGAAGAGTAAGATTTACATTTTAGCTATACATAACAGAAAGAGCATACGATGTAGCACATGACGATCTGTGGAATGCTTTAGGAAGAATACGATTTAAATTTTAGCTATACATAACAGAGAGAGCATACGGTGTAGCACATGACGATCTGAAGAATACGATTTAAATTTTAGCTATACATAACAGAGAGAGCATACGGTGTAGCACATGACGATCTGTGGACTGCTTTAGGAAGAGTAAGTATTACATTTTAGCTATACATAACAGAGAGAATACGGTGTAGCATCACATGATGATCTGTGGGATGCTTTAGTAAGAGTAAGTATTACATTTTAGCTATACATAACAGAGAGCATACGGTGCAGCATCTCAAGACGATCTGGGGGATGCTTTAGAAAGAGTACGTATTATATTTTAGCTATACATAACAGAGAGAGCATACGGTGCAGCATCTCAAGACGATCTGGGGGATGCTTTAGAAAGAGTACGTATTATATTTTAGCTATACATAACAGAGAGAGCATACGGAGCAGCATCACATGACGATCTATGGGATGCTTTAGGAAGAGTAGGTATTACATTTTAGCTATACATAACAGAGAGAGCATACAGTGCAGCTACACATGACAATCTGTGGGATGCTTTCGGAAGAGTAAGTATTACATTTTAGCTATACATAACAGAGAGAGCATACGGTGTAGCACATGTCGATCTGTGGAATGCTTTATGAAGAGTACGTATTATATTTTAGCTATACATAACAGAGAGAGCATACGGTGTAGCACATGTCGATCTGTGGAATGCTTTATGAAGAGTACGTATTACATTTTAGCTATACATAATAGAGAGAGCATACAGTGCCACTACACATGACGATTTATGGGATGCTTTAGGAAGAGTAGGTATTACATTTTAGCTATACACAACAGAGAGCATACGGTGTAGCATCACATGATGATCTGTGGGATGCTTTATGAAGAGTAAGTATTACATTTTAGCTATACATAATAGAGAGAGCAAATTGTGCCGCTACACATGACGATTTATGGGATGCTTTAGGAAGAGTAAGTATTACATTTTAGCTATACACAACAGAGAGCATACGGTGTAGCATCACATGATGATCTGTGTGATGCTTTATGAAGAGTAAGTATTACATTTTAGCTATGCATAATAGAGAGAACATACAGTGCCGCTACACATGACGATTTATGGGATGCTTTAGGAAGAGTAAGTATTACATTTTAGCTATACACAACAGAGAGCATACGGTGTAGCATCACATGATGATCTGTGGGATGCTTTATGAAGAGTAAGTATTACATTTTAGCTATACATAATAAAGAGAGCATACAGTGCTGCTACACATGACGATTTATGGGATGCTTTAGGAAGAGTAAGTATTACATTTTAGCTATACACAACAGAGAGCATACGGTGTAGCATCACATGATGATCTGTGGGATGCTTTATGAAGAGTAAGTATTACATTTTAGCTATACACAACAGAGAGCATACGGTGTAGCATCACATGATGATCTGTGGGATGCTTTATGAAGAGTAAGTATTACATTTTAGCTATACATAATAGAGAGAGCATACAGTGCCGCTACACATGACGATTTATGGGATGCTTTAGGAAGAGTAAGTATTACATTTTTGCTATACATAACAGAGAGAGCACACGGTGCAGCATCTCAAGACGATCTGGGGGATGCTTTAGTAAGAGTAAGTATTACATTTTAGCTATACATAACAGAGAGAGCATACGGTGTATCATCAAATGACTATCTGTGGGATGCTTTAAGAAGAATACGTATTACATTTCTGAACTATGCTAACGAAAAGTAATCATTCGTTGTTCATGTTGACAGTATCGTTCGAAGCAAAGTTGCTACTTATCGAAATTACCAACGTCGGCACGAAATATCGCAATGACCAACGTTCGTATGACAATCAATCTATCAGAATGATCAGCGTTGGTTCGACAATCAATCTATTGAAATTATCAACGTTGGTTCGACAATAAATCCATCGAAATAACCAACGTCAGTCTGATAATCAATCTATCGGAATAAACAACGTCAGTCCGACAATCCATCTATCGAAATGATCAATGTTAGTCCGACAATCAATCTTTCGAAATGATAAGATTTGGACTGATAATCACTTTATCAAATTTACAAAATCAAAGATGCTAAAAATAGTCTAAATTCTGATGATTCGAATAAGTATTTAAAATATGCAAGTAGCTGAAGAACTAATAACAAATATGTTTATTTTTCCATATAGCAAAGTGTAAAAGATGGCAAGCCACAACAGGTTCATGATGTTAAAAGAATAATGGACACCTGGACTTTGCAAATGAACTACCCAACAATTTACATGGAAAGAATAGGAAATGACATAAAATTGAGTCAATCCAGGTATCTTCGTGATAAAACTGCTACTGATCCTGGAAAGTACATCTCAACTTTTGGGTAAGTGTAATTCATTAAATAAAGAAATAAATAAGAAAATGTGGTATGACTGTTAATAAATAACATTTCAAAGACATTATGACGCAGAGGATAACTACTATAGGTCAACAAATGTCATTCAACAAAGAAAAATAACATTGCCGTATAATAAGATAAAATGATTTCAACATGTAAATCAAGTAAATTCAAACACAGAAAACTACATTTATGTACAAAATAATAAACAAAACAATAATGCTTTTCTATCACGTTTACAAGAATTGTTGTCTGTAAAAAACTCATTCTTTTCGAATGATTAAGGGGGTAGACCTTGGTTCAGGGGGATAACTCTTTAAATCAGTTAAGCGTTTGTAAAAGTCAAGTTCATCAAAGTATTTTAAGCATTTACATGTAACAGATTGAAAATAGTCTATGTAACTAGAAGCTTAGAATATATTTTTGAAAATGGTTGACACAAACGTATGGATGATTTTAAGAGTTATTTCCCTTAACCTAGGTCTACCTCCTTTAGGCGGCGAATTGAATAATAGCTCTATTTTGTATTCAGATTTCCTTGTTTCCTATGGTAATAAAAATGCGTTTAGAGTCAATCTTGTCATCCATAATTCTGTTAGCTTTTTAAATCGGCTTCATTCATATTGTTTTTTTTATGTTTTGCATTATATTTATGTAAATATGTCTGGATTGATGCCACTGCTGGTGGACGTTTTGTCCCCGAGGGTATCACCACACCAGTAATCAGCAATTCGGTGTTGACATGAATATCAATTGTATGGTCATTTTTAAAAATTAACTGTTTGCAAATTATTCGAAATACTATTTTTTTTATCCCAAGCATAGCTTAACTTAGCCGTATTTGGCACAACTTTTTTTGAATTTTGGGACCTCAAATGCTCTTCAACTTTATACTTGTTTGGCTTTCTAACTTTTTTGATCTGAGCGTCACTGATGAGTCTTATGTAGACGAAACGCGCGTCTGACGTAACAAACTATAAACCTGGTACCTTTGTTTACTATTGTAACAGTCAAGTTAAGACTCAATTGATATTGATCAAACTTCTCCTTCTATTAATTTCTGGTGTCTGTCAACCACAATAATTCTAAAAATTACTGTAAACCAACTAATTTTCGCGAACGATTTATTTTCGCGACTTTCGCGAGTAGAAATATATCGCGAATATAAATCGTCGCGAATATTTAAAACTAGGATCTATTTTCATTTAACTACATCGAATAAAGATAAGAATCGCGAAAATAAATCGCCTCGAAATGAGTTAGTAAGGGCTAAACGCGAAATGAAGAATCCGCGAAAATAAGTTGGTTTACTGTATATTGGTATAATACTTTTCTAGATATAAATGGGAAATACCTGTCACACTTACAACCCAAACTAGTAAAAATTTTAACCAGAACGATGCTAACATAATCTGGATGGGAAAAGACGGGTCAGACGGTTAGTAGAAAATATATATTTGCATATTACGTTCAAACGGAAAATCAAACCCAAATATATTGATTATCCAAATCATTCTTGTCATTAATTACCAAAGCTGATGTCAAATCGTGCAATGTCAAACGTATAAAATCAAAGCACATAATAAAATTATCTTAATTTCCCATTTCAATTCTCACGATTCAAACATCATTCAATTTCATTTTCCAATATTGGTATACCATATAATGATCCAATAATGGTATACCTTATGTGATCCAATAATTTTATATCGTATGTTATCCCTTGATTTCTTACGTACTATGTTTTCCAAAAATGGCATACCATGTGTGATCCCTAGATGTCTACGTTTACTTTGCTTTGCAGTTATGGTATATTACTGTTTGCGATCTTTAGATGTCTTTCTTAACTGTGTTGTCAATAAGTTAGCTGCATTTTTATGTGTGATAGCTAACGATAAATACAGATTCCAACCCCGCATCCAGTGTGTTACGATATATCTTCACTCTAGACGGTAAAATTATAATATTTTAAGCGCGAGGCTTGCCGAGCTTTACAGATATATCAGAGCTTAACTGATGAGAGTATAGAAATATCGAAACACAGTTGATATAGATATTATGGTGGAATCTGAATCTCTGATGATTGTCAAAACTGTAGCTTAACAAACTTTGTTCTTCTTTTTCAAAGATTTGTCTTTTTTTTTGTCACGTGATCAGCTTTTTTCACGATTTTTCATGACGACACAATAGGGAATTCAGACTAAACGTCTTGATTATATTTCGACCAATCATTTGCCGAAATCATCATTTTGTCTAGAGATGAGAAATATTTTGCTCACGCCGATCGTGAAATGTGTAAAAAACATGAAAATTGGAAAGGTCTTTTCTTTTGGGAAATTTTAAGTAGATACAAATCGTATTTATCGATAGATCAAATATTTTTACTTTCAGTTTTACTATCAGGAGTAATAAGTGGGAAGTGCTGGTATATAGGAAATATAAGACAATATGGATTCTATAGAGTAAATTACCCAGAAGACAATTGGATAAAACTTATAGATCAACTTAAGATGGATCATACGGTACATTATCTTTCTTTTATGCAACCTTTTGTACATACTATTGTACATCACATTGATTATTCTTTTGGTGTGGCTTGGTATTTATACATTCCGCCATTGTGTTATTGTGCAATTGTCATTTGAGTATTATTGCTTTTGTGATTTGTCTACATATGCTTAATATTTGGCTTTGAGCGTTCCTGATGAAGGTAAACACAGAAAAGCGGTTCGGACGTATACATTTTAGATAACGTACTGTTTTCATTTTTTCTATAACACTTTCAGAACGGCTTGACAGAGTTTGACGAATTAACAGAGATTGATTTACAGTACATGGAGCAGAAAGATACCAGCGGGACATTTAAACTCAAAGTCGAAAATAAACTCTAATTTTGATAGACGTGCTATTTCTGTTTATACTGTATGGTTTCTCCACAGCTTTCCGTTGTAAACGTTTACACGAATAACATCACACAGAATCTTCTGCAGGACTGATGTAAACTGCTATTTGATGATCCGAGTCATAGTTGCGGGTTAAAATGCCAACATCAAGATCATCAATTTGTAAATGTTATCTGGATTAGTCCGGCAACTGATGTCATTCTTGAAAAACTCATATTTTTGTATTATAGATTATACATCCTGTTAATAGAGCTCAGATAATTAATGATGCATGGAACTTTGCAAAGTAAGTACACATTCAACAATTTAACTGTAAACACATACTTTCGTACTGTGGATTCATTTATTTTCGGGGTAACCAATTTTGATTGGATTGGGGAAAACTTGCATTTCCGTGGATACTGGATTTCTTGGTACTGCCAAAGTCTGCATACACGCTCATAGAAAATTTGTAATTTGTTAAGCATTTAAATTCGTGAATTACCAGTATGATCCTAGAAATCCAATGTACCCAAACACATTATACTGAATCCACAGATTCACATATCAATAATAAAAATAGTTATTTAATGAAATGAGCCAATTTCGAAATTCAGATTTGCAAGACTGCAAGTATCGCTTGAAAGAAAACAGTCGAAAGACCAAAACAATGAAAGACTAGCGATAGATAGAAATATCTTGAAGATTTCACATGTTACTTTTAGTTGTAATGAACTGTACATTTAAAAAATTACTGCGTGTTTCTGTGTGTGTTGCATTGTTTGTTGTTGCACTTTGGTGTTTCTGTTGTTTCGTTGTTTTCCTCTTAGTTTGATGTGTTTCCATCGGTTTTAGTTTGTAACCCAGATTTGTTTTATCTTAATCGATTTATGTGACCTTTATTTATCTGTAGGAATGATATTTCATGAGTTGCTGACTGCTGGGCTAGTTATATAAGAAAATTAACGGTACCAACTTTCTTGCACCAGATGCGCATTTCGACAATACATGTCTCTTCAGTGATGCTCGTGACCAAAATATTTGAAATCCAAAGCTTATATAAAAGATGAAGAGCTATAATCCAAAAGGTCAAAAGAGTATAGCCAAATCCGTGAAAGAAATCAGAGCTTTGCATGAGGGAGATACATTCCTTAATTTATAATAATTTCTAATATTTCGTAACAGCAAATTTTAATAACACAAACAAATTTTCATTGGTATTTTCATGCCAATACCGAAGTACTGGCTACTGGGCTGGTGATACCCTCGGGGACTAATAGTCCACCAGCAGAGGCATCGACCCAGTGGTAGTAATAAAATTAACGGTACCAATTTTCACCAGATTATATCCTTCGGGACGTCAACCAGCAGTTGTTTCATTACATGATACTGACAAAAAACAAATAACATCATCTCTAATGTTGATGTATCACACTTTTAATTAGTATTTTTATCCTTAGATCTGGTGACCTTAGCCTGAATATAGCCCTGAAAACAGTTGAATATTTGTCAATGGAAGACAGCTATTTTCCTTTTTATGCTGCCAATGTTGAACTTGGATATGTCAGAAACATGCTAGAAAGAACTGAACTATATGGTGATTTTTCGGTAAGCCTTTCTTTTCTTTTACTGGTACCGTTTGTTAAAATGAAAATGCTATATCTTAAAAATAAACCAGATACAGTGTACCTGCCTAATTTGACACCTAAGTATTCAAACAACCTGCTTTAACCGACAAATTTTATGGTTCCAAAATGTGCTTATCCTTGCAGAAACCCTGAGTATTCAGACTCCCTGTTTTATCCGACATTTTTGTGTATCTATCATGTCGTTGGCCGATTCTACAGTGATCATTGGCTTATTATAGTTAAACCAGCTCGTACACTGCAATGACTGGAACAAATAAACCATGACTTGTCAGCAAAATCAAACTTTTATCTGTCATCTATATGTTGATGAAGCTCTAAAAATTTATTTAGTATAATTATTTTGTCAGTCAATTTTAATGTTTAATTCATGCAACTCTATGTATTCCTCGCGTTTATACAAATAAAAATGTCTGCGTAAAATACAATCATTAATGCCTCTAAATCAGAAGATTTGAATGAAATTCCCTGCAACGTTTCAGTGATGAGATCGAGAATGGAAATAAGTAAAGACAGGAACCGAAGGCCACCAATGGGTCTTCAACTCAGCAAGAAAATTCCATACCCAGAGGTTGTGAAGCCTTTTGACCTTATTTAGAATTTTTTTATCTGCTCACTAAGATTCTATACACGATCGAGTTAGACCTACTTTTTGTTTCGTTATTGTTTCCTTTCTTAATAGTCGACTTGTTATATACTTAAACTGTTAAAGTCTTTCGAACTTGTATTTTTTTTTTGGTAAAAACTTAATATACCTCCATATGGATTTAACATAGTTAGTCTTGAGCGTTCCTGATGCCTGTAAATCCAGAAGAGAGCTTCGGACGCACAATACCTATAAAGGTTAAAGTGGAATATGTTTCCTAAATGATAATGACAGAGCTGTTCCATCATCATTGCTTTGATTATGTTATCAAAAACTAGTACATGATATCTTCAGATGGTTACTAACCATAAAGAGGGACACTTATGTTTATATAAAAAGAAGATGTGGTATGATTGCCAATGAACCAACTTTCCACACCAGACCAAATGACACAGAAATTAACTAACTATTAATAAGTACCTTATTCTATTTCTTGATAAATGGTTTTATCTTGATTTTTTTATTGACATTGCATTTCTTTTAACTATACAGGCATTCATGAAAAAAACATTTTCAATGCCATTGGATAGGCTCGGTTACAACCATACTGGATCTGGACATTTGGAAACGTAAGAAACAATTTTTACATCTCTTAATTCAAACACGGTGCACCTACAATCATCCCAATTTTTTGTGGGGTTTGTGATGCTCATCCTTCAGTGTTTTATGTTGAGTTTTCTGTACTTTTCTTTTTTAGTCATGGCATTGTCAGTTTTTTCAATTTTAAATGTTTCTTTGGTATGTTTTGCTTCTGTTTTATAAAAGTAAGTGGTTATGAAAACGTTATTTCAAAGATTTAAAAAAATGTAAATCTGACTAACGGTAAATACTAACCAGGGTTCTGATACTGATAATGTGCATTTGTTGATTGACAATTGATCCGAGACCACAAGTGTCATCCCTAACTTTTATATTTTTTTGTACCCCTTCGAAATGTATTTCTCCATGTTTTATGCCACAAATATCAAGTCAAGGGATGAAATGACACTCTTTAAAAATGTGGGTTATGAAATTTTAAAGTAAAGTTCATGTAGTGATTTGGTCCAGTTGAAGAAGGTTAAAATACTTTGGAAGCTGTCGAAAGATTGATTTCAAGACCCCTTCAACATAAAATTGTCCATATTATGAGTTAGAGCCGATGAAGTTTTCTATAATTTTAGTATAATTTGTCCCAAAAGTAGCACAACACGCTGTAAAAAAATTATTGAGAAAGGGAAAGTGGGATTTTTTAATTTGCATTTATTGTCTAAAAGAAATGCACTACGAAATAATTGTGGTCTCGGACCAATTGACAACTTAGGTCACTTCAGCGCAAAAAGAATATTCTGCGAAGAAAGACACTCAAATATATTTCTCCACTTAAAGGGGCACTATCTGTCAAATTCATGTTCACCGATTTGACTCAAAGTCTCATATTTTATTTATAACAATGTCACATATTTTTAAACTATCAAAAGTATAAAATAAATAATTTACAAGACATGGTCTCAATAAGATGTAGCTTCGTTTCGTGTGAATTTTAGCCAAGACGCCATCTAATTAACTATCGAGTTGACCTTCTATGACCATATAAGCGATGTCAACATAAACATAGATATAAATAGATTAAGCAACTTAAGTGCAATTGGATTTTTATAGGGTTGTTTAACAGACCTATAAAAATCCAATTGCACTAGTTGCTTAATACAAAATTTATTATAGATTAAAAAATTATGTTTATCGACAGGTAAAAACGACGAATTGTCGTTTTTACCTTTACAAGAATATTTTTTTGTGGATCGAATCAGTCAATCAAATTATTTACCTTTGTTTCATTTTCAATGTTGACATCTTTGTCCTTTAACCCTCTTGCTGCCGGAGGGACACATATGTCCAAACCGGCAGTGCCGGAGGGACACATATGTCCATGGATAAATTTATGCAAGCTTCTCATCAATGCTGTATCTCTTTCAATTAAAATACCGAAGATAAAACAGAGTTATGTTTTCTCCAGTGGGTCCCAAATGTATTGGTCATTATGTCGTGACGTCATTTATCGAATGACGTCGTTGTTTGGCATGTTACGTCACAGACGTTGTTCTGTCGTATTTTCCGGCATATGAAATGCAACCTTGAAAAACGGGCGGCAGCAAGAGGGTTAAAAACCGATACACGGACAACATGGACAATGCATGCGTTATTCTGTCTCTTTCTACGCGGTTAAATTGAAGTTCACATGAATACGGATTTAATGAGGACAAGTTATTCACTTGCAAGTTAATAATTCATTATCAATGTTTATTAGCTTACTTTGACAAAATTGAACCATTTTAGCTGCTAAAAGCGAATTATTATTTCACTATTTCACTTTCATTAATGATTGAACAAAAAAAATATATCTCGTAGCTAGTGCCCCTTTAAGAACGGACAATATATCATTCTATGTATCTTTTGTTTAAGACTATATGTGACCAGCCACGACATATCCAGGCTTATGGAGGTAGAAAGTCATTGTGATAAAAACGCCGTAAATTATATGTGACTAGCCACTTCCAGGTTTAGGAGGGAAAATTGACTAAAAATTGCTTTTTGTATATTTATGTAGAATATTCAGAAACAAAACTCTCTGTCATGTTATTACATGTATGACATATTTGTTGTAATAGCAATGAAACGAGTCATTTCGAATAACGGTATGAAAATGAGACTGTTCTATGACGACTTTTATTTGTTGAAGGTACATATATATAAAATACACAATTATTGTATTTATTGGCTCTTAGTGGTGTTCAATAGCGTATTTGAATAAAATTTCAAAAAATCAAATTCATTACAATACAAACAATTCTTAGCTCTATTTTAGAACATGTAATTTAAACTTGTTGAAATCAAGTTAAATAAAAAAAATGTCAAAGTAAGCTTTAAGAATTCCTTTTTTTAATTTAGATTTATTATGCATGTCTCTAAACATAGTATGCGACGCGTACCAGTTTATAAGTAGGTGTTCTCATATATGCATTTGATACGGTGCGTTTATTATGGATATTTTTCAGACTTCATTTATGAAAGAAAATCTTTAGAGCATTTTTGTTTTGTTTGTAGCTCAATTTAAAACATGTTTTTTAAACTTGTTGAAATGAAGTTAGTTTAAAAGTTGTCCAACTAAGCTTTAAGAATTCCTTTTTTAATTTAGATTTATTATGCACGTCTCTAAACATAGTATGCGACGCGTAACAGGTGTTCTCTTATAAGCATTGGATGCGGTGCATTTATCATGGATATATTTCAGACTTCATTTATCAGAAATTTGATTTTTTTGTATATTAATTTAAAATGTAGATTCAAATATTTTTCATTTAAATCGATAAAGTCAAACTTCTTCAAAACGTTTATATGATATATAGTTCGGCGTCCGCAAAAAAGAAGCCAAGGAATGTGTTTATCTCTTCTTCACAAATACGTTTTCATTGAATCTCGATATTTTTCATGTTTATAATTTATAATAACAATGACAGGCAATATTTGATGAATAAAATTATTATGTAGTTAAAAAAAAATTAACAATGACGTTCTACCTCCATAAGCCTGCAAATGTCATGGCGGGTCACATATATGTAAATGTAGATTGGACTCAATACTCAAATTGAAGTATAACAAATGTAATTAAGATTTTAATCTTCCAACACAATCTAGAAGTTACATATTCATTAATGTTGATAAATATCCATATTTTTAAATGATATATATATATTGTATTTTGAGTTTTTTGTCTTTTCAAAAATAAATCATTTATATTATTAACGTGAACTTATTTCTGTTAAATAGGATAAACATTTAGCTCACATTGCAAGAAAGTCCGCGAAACTGTTACATCGTCTTTAGCTTATAAACAATGTGACGTCGGATGTGTACTCAGGATGTGAATGATAAATATTAGACGTAAATATACTAGTATTACCCTTCTGAATGATATCAATATTGAGTAGAAGATTTTGAGGCTCAAAATGTAACTTTCTTGAGTTTTTTAAAATTACATTGCCCCTCAAAAATCGGATTCCAAAAGGTATAGCATTCTTAGTTACGAACTGGTTGAACATGAAGACCAACTCTTCAAAATATTTTGTCAATGTCCAATGAAAATCACCATAAACGAATTGCATTACAAAAAGAATCTAAAACTCAATAGTATGTTTGCTGTTTTAATTTAATCAGAAGATAATGTTAATATACTGTAGATTGTTGAGAAGTTTGGTTGTAGAAGGAGCCTGTGCTTATGGTGACACAAATTGTATAAATATTGCCGTCAGCTCGTTTCAAAATCTGATGCAGGCGACTGGTCCTAATAATCCGTAAGTTAATAACAGAAACAGTAGAGGGTCAGCAAATCAAACGAATATCATTCTTTCTTACGGTGAGAACAGGAAAAGTAAAGAATGTATTTGAATAAGAATATGAGAAGATATGACTGTCAATGAGACAGCTCTCCGCCAGAGACAAAATGACGTTAATTTTAGCAGCTATAGGTTACCGTACAAACTTCAATAAAAAACAAAAACAGAGATGTGGAATGATTGCCAATGAGACAACTGTCTAACAGAATTGAGCCTCCTCATGGTTTTATCTATGTGATCACATGGCTGATTTTGAAGTGGTTATTTGATTATCATGTTTAAAATGATAGTTAATGAGGATGTGATTAAATTTGGTAACAACTTGTGATTATGTAATTACTTGGACACCCCTATGAGGGGCCAAACAATTCAAATGACGGTGGATATAAGGAACCATAGGGCACTCTACGGCAATGAGCAAAACTAAGAGAAATGACAAGACTTAAAACAATCAAACGAGGATTAAAACGACCTTATTCGTGCTAAAACAATAAACAAACAAACACGTGACAGTACAACCAACGACACCACTTTAATACAGACCGAATACAGGTACGTATATGTCACCTACGTACATGGAAAGTGAACTTGAAGTATCTTACAGCATGACACTACTTTAATACCAACCGATTACAGATACGTGTAGGTCAACTACCTGGACAGTGATGTAACTCACAGCACGAAACCACTTTAATACAAACCGATTGAAGGTACGTGTAGGTCACCTACATGGACAGTGAAGTAATTTACAGCACGACACTACTTTAACGCAGGCCGATTACAGGTACGTGTGGTCACCTACCTTGACAGTGAAGTAACTCACAACACGACACCACGTTAATACAGCCGATTATAGGTACGTGTAGGTCACCTACCTGAACAGTGAATCAACTCACAGCACGACACCACTTTAATACAGACCGATTACAGGTACGTGTAGGTCACCTACCTGGACAGTGAAGTAATTTACAGCACGACACTACTTTAATACAGGCCGATTACAGGTACGTGTAGGTCACCTACCTGGACAGTGAAGTAACTCACAGCACGACACCACGTTAATACAGGCGATTATAGGTACGTGTAGGTCACCTACCTGAACAGTGAAGTAAACTCAGAGCATGACACTACTTTAATACAGACCGATAACAGGTACGTGTAGGTCATCTACCTGGAGAGTGAAGTTACTTACAGCTCAACTTTAGAACGAATTCTTTAAAACATTTGGGTTGAATCATTGTATTTATGGAATATGTTTTTTCCAGGATTGATGTTGATTCGAGAAGAAGCGTTTACAATACAGCGATAAAATATGGAGGTGTGAAAGAGTGGGATTTTGCTTATAACAGATACAAAACACATAATGTAGCATCGGAGAGGATACTAATGTTGCATGCCTTATCTTATAGTAGAGAAGTCTTGGTTTTAAGCAGGTTTGTAATAAATAATACTTTGTTAAGGAGTACAGTCGCGAAAAACTTCTAACTTTGACCTTGCGGTGATAAATATTTGAACACGTTTATCGTACTCATAAATCATCCAATCAAAATACCGGTATATGCATAAGCTATTAGAATGTGAGTTCCTAATATTGCGATATTCACCTAGTAAACCTTTTTCTAAAGTGTACAAAACATACACTTTTCAGACCCCCACCCTCCGTCAAAAAGCGTACGTCAACCTTTTTCAGATTTCAAGACAAGAATCAATCATTCTTGATAAAAAAAAGGATCCTATCTTTTATAGTATAGTTTCATATAGAAATTTGCATTTAAAAAATAGACTGAAACATAATCTGACTGTTTGAATTTTACTTTGAAAAAAATAGGGTACGGATAATGAATATTGTTTTTACTTTCTCCCCCCACACTTTGAAAAATGGTTGACAATTATGGATGATCCTTAATCAGATAGCATGTTGACGACCTTGCTTTACTTTTATAAATTGGGACTTATATATTCATATATTCATAAATTTATATATACTATTCATATAAATTATATATGTACTCTTTTATAAAGTGTAGTATGATTTTGCTTTATTACCCTTTTAAATGTGAAATATTATTAAAAAAATACGTACTCTTATATATAGATTAGGAGGCCACGAGACGGATTAACAGTTTTGTTAATTGTGTAACCTGTAAATAACAAATTTAACATTATTAGTAGTATGGTATGCATTAGTGAATATTTAATCATTAAAATACACGCCAAAAAAAAAAAAAATCTTTTCGATCCTACAATATACCCTTTATCTACTTTACCTCTTTATGTTCCTACAATATACCCTTAATCTATGTTACCTCTATAGGTTCCAATAATATACCCTCAATCTATTTTACCTCTATAGGTTCCTACAATATACTCTTAATCTTGTTTACCTCTATAGATTCCTACAATATACCCTTAATCTAGTTTACCTCTATAGGTGCTACAATATACCCTTAATCTTGTTTACCTCTTTATGTTCCTTCAATATACCCTTAATCTTGTTTACCTCTATAAATTCCTACAATATACCCTTAATCTAGTTTGCCTCTTTATGTTCCCACAATATACCCTTAATCTAGTTTACCTCTATAGGTTCCTACAATATACCCTTGATCTAGTATACCTCTTTATGTTCCCACAATATACCCTTAATCTAGTTTACCTCTTTAGGTTCCTACAATATACCCTTAATCTAGTTTACCTCTATAGGTTCCTACAATATACCCTTAATCTAGTTTACCTCTATAGGTTCCTACAATATGCCCTTGATCTAGTTTACCTCTTTATGTTCCTACAATATACCCTTAATCTAGTTTACCTCTTTATGTTCCTACATTATACCCTTAATCTAGTTTACCCCTATAGGTTCCTACAATATACCCTTAATCTAGTTTACCTCTTTATGTTCCTACAATATACCCTTAATCTAGTTTACCCCTATAGGTTCCTACAATATACCCTTAATCTAGTTTACCTCGTTAGGTTTCTACAATATACCCTTAATCTAGTTTACCACTATAGGTTCCTACAATATACCCTTAATCTAGTTTACCTCTTTATGTTCCTACAATATACCCTTAATCTAGTTTACCTCTTTAGGTTCCTACAATTTAACCTTAATCTAGATTACCTCTATAGGTTCATACAATATGCCCTTAATCTAGTTCACCTCTTTAGGTTCCAATAATATCCCCTTAATCTAATTTACCTCTATAGGTTTCTACAATATACCCTTAATCTAGTTTACCTCTTTAGGTTTCTACAATAAACCCTTAATCTAGTTTACCTCTTTATGTTCCCACAATATACCCTTAATCTAGTTTACCTCTTTATGTTCCTACAATGTACCCTTAATCAAGTTAACCTCTTTAGGTTCCTACAATATACCCTTAATCTCGTTTACCTCTTTATTTTCCCACAAGATACCCATAATCTAGTTTACCTCTTTAGGTTCTTACAATATACCCTTAATCTAGTTTACCTCTTTAGGTTCCTACAATATACCCTTAATCTCGTTTACCTCTTTATTTTCCCACAATATACCCTTAATCTAGTTTACCTATAGTTTCCCACAATATACCCATAATCTCGTTTACCTCTATATGGAATAACCGTTTCACAAATGATATCGGATATGTTCCTTAAGTCGTAACTACAATCCCCTTCCCTTTCATGAATATGACCTACCGAATTAGACTATTTACCGGATTTGTAATCACTTAAGCAACACGACGGGTGCCACAGGTGGAGCAGGATCTGCTTACCCTTCCGGAGCACCTGAGATCACCCCCAGTTTTTGGTGGGGTTCGTGTTGTTTATTCTTTAGTTTTCTATGTTGTGTCGTGTGTACTATTGTTTTTCTGTTTGTCTTTTTAGCTCACCTGGCCCGAAGGGCCAAGTGAGCTATTCCCATCACTTTGCGTCCGGCGTCCGTCGGCGTCCGTCGTCGTCCGTCGTCCGTCGTCGTTAACTTTTACAAAAATCTTCTCCTCTGAAACTACTGGGCCAAATCAAACCAAACTTGGCCACAATCATCATTGGGGTATCTAGTTTAAAAAATGTGTGGCGTGACCCGGTCAACCAACCAAGATGGCCGCCACAGCTAAAAATAGAACATAGGGGTAAAATGCAGTTTTTGGCTTATAACTCAAAAACCAAAGCATTTAGAGCAAATCTGACATGGGGTAAAAATGTTTATCAGGTCAAGATCTATCTGCCCTGAAATTTTCAGATGAATCGGTCAATCGGTTGTTGGGTTGCTGCCCCTGAATTGGTAATTTTGAGGAAATTTTGCTGTTTTTGGTTATTATCTTGAATATTATTATAGATAGAGGTAAACTGTAAACAGCAATAATGTTCAGCAAAGTAAGATCTACAAATAAGTCAACATGACCAAAATGGTCAGTTGACCCGTTTAGGAGTTATTGCCCTTTATAGTCAATTTTTAACCATTTTTCGTTAATTAAAGTAATCTTTTACAAAAATCTTCTCCTCTGAAACTATTGGGCCAAATTAATCCAAACTTGGCCACAATCATCTTTGGGGTATCTAGTTTAAAAAATGTGTGGCATGAATTGGTCAACCAACCAAGATGGCCGCCACGGCTAAAAAAAGAACAAAGGGGTAAAATGCAGTTTTTGGCTTATAACTCAAAAACCAAAGCATTTTGAGGAAATCTGACATGGGATAAAAATGTTTATCAGGTCAAGATCTATCTGCCCTGAAATTTTCAGATGAATCGGTCAATCGGTTGTTGGGTTGCTGCCCCTGAATTGGTAATTTTGAGGAAATTTTGCTGTTTTTGGTTATTATCTTGAATATTATTATAGATAGAGATAAACTGTAAACAGCAATAATGTTCAGCAAAGTAAGATCTACAAATAAGTCAACATGACCAAAATGGTCAGTTGACCCGTTTAGGAGTTATTGCCCTTTATAGTCAATTTTTAACCATTTTTCGTAAATTAAAGTAATCTTTTACAAAAATCTTCTCCTCTGAAACTACTGGGCCAAATTAATCCAAACTTGGCCACAATCATCTTTGGGGTATCTAGTTTAAAAAATGTGTGGCATGACCTGGTCAACCAACCAAGATGGCCGCCACCGCTAAAAATAGAACATAGGGGTAAAATGCAGTTTTTGGCTTATAACTCAAAAACCAAAGCATTTTGAGGAAATCTGACATGGAATAAAAATGTTTATCAGGTCAAGATCTATCTGCCCTGAAATTTTCAGATGAATCGGTCAATCGGTTGTTGGGTTGCTGCCCCTGAGTTGGTAATTTTGAGGAAATTTTGCTGTTTTTGGTTATTATCTTGAATATTATTATAGATAGAGATGAATTGTAAACAGCAATAATGTTCAGTAAAGTAAGATCTACAAATAAGTCAACATGACCAAAATGGTCAGTTGACCCCTTAAGGAGTTATTGCCCTTTATAGTCAATTTTTAACAATTTTCATTAATTTGGTAAATTTATGTAAATTTTTACCAAATATAGTTCTCTTTTACTAATGGGCAAAGTTCATTATAGATATAATTGTAAGAAGCAAAATCGTTCAGTAAAGAAAGAACTTCAAACACATCACCATCACCAAAATACAATTTTGTCATGAATCCATTTGTGTCCTTTGTTTAATATGCACATAGACCAAGGTGAGCGACACAGGCTCTTTAGAGCCTCTAGTTTATTTTTAGCCATGGCGTTGTCAGTTTGTTTTAGATTTATGAGTTTGACTGTCCCTTTGGTATCTTTCGTCCCTCTTTTCCTACAATATACCCTTAATCTAGTTTACCTCTATAGGTTCCTACAATATACCCTTAATCTAGTTTACCTCTTTAGGTTCCTTCAATATACACTTAATCTAGTTTACCTCTATAGGTTCCTACAATATACCCTTAATCTAGTTTACCTCTTTATGTTCCTTCAATATACCCTTGATCTAGTTTACCTCTATAGGTTCCTACAATATACCCTTAATCTAGTTTACCTCTTTATGTTCCTACAATATACCCTTAATCTAGTTTTCCTCTTTAGGTTCCTACAATATACCCTTAATCTAGTTTACCTCTTTATGTTCCTTCAATATACACCTAATCTAGTTTACCTCTATAAGTTCCTACAGTATACCCTTAATCTATTTAACCTCTATTGGTTCCTACAATATACCCTTAATCTAGTTTACCTCTTTAAGTTCCTACTATATACCTTTAATCTAGTTTACCTATAGGTTCCCACAATATACCCTTAATCTAGTTTACCTCTATAGGTTCCCACAATATACCCTTAATCACTTTTACCTCTATTGGTTCCTACAATGTACCATAAATCTATGTGCTGACATGAATTGTCATTGATATGGTTATATTTATAAATTTCCTGTTTACAATTTTTGAATTTTTTGAAATACTAAGTCTTTTCTACCTCAGGCATAGATTACCTGTGCTGTATTTGGCAACACTTTAGGAATTTTGGTTCTCAATGCTCTTCAACTTCGTACTTTATTTGACCTTTTTAACTTTTTTGGATTCGAGCGTCACTGATGAGTCTTTTGTAGACGAAACGCGCGTCTGGCATATATACTAAATTTAGTCCTGGTATCTACAATGAGTTTATGTGTACCTCTATAGGTTCCTACAATATACCCTTAATCTATGTTACCTCTATAGGTTCCAATAATATACTTTTGATATATTTTACCTCTATATGTTCCTTGAATATACTCTTAATCTTGTTTACCTCTATAGGTTCCCACAATATACCCTTAATCTAGTTTACCTCTTTAGGTTCCTACAATATACCCTTAATCTCGTTTACCTCTTTAGGTTCCAACAATATACCCTTAATCTAGTTTACCTCCATCGGTTCCTACAATATACCCTTAATTTAGACTCCTATAGGTTCCTACAATATAACCTTGATTTAGACTCCTATAGGTTCCTACAATATACCCTTAATCTAGTTTTCCTCTGTAAGTTCCTACAATATACCCTTAATCTAGTGAACCTCTTTTGGCTCCAACAAAATACCTTTAATCTAGTTTACCTCTTTAGGTTCCTACAATATACCCTTAATATGGTTTACCTCTATATGTTCCTACAATATACCCTTGATCTAGATTACCTCTTTAGGTTCCTACAATATACCCTTAATCTAGTTTACCTCTATAGGTTCCTACAATATACCCTCAATCTAGTTTACCTCCTTAGGTTACTACAATATACCCTTAATCTAGTTTACCTCTATTGGTTCCCACAATATACCATTAATCTAGTTTACTTATATAGGTTACTACAATATACTCTTACCTCTATAGGTTACGACAATATGCCCTTTCCTCTATATGATCCTACAATACACCCTTAATCGTCGTTTATCTCTATAGGTTCCTACAATATACTCTTACCCCTATAGGTTCCTGCAATATATCCTTACCTCTATAAGTTCCTACAATATACACTTACATCTTTATGTTCCTACAATATACCCTTATATCTATAGGTTCCTACAATATACCCTTACCTCTATAGGTTCCTATAATATACCCTTACCTCTACAGGTTCCTACAATATACCCTAACAGACGACATCCGTAAACAAGAAGGAATAGATGCCATGCGTCTTATTGGAAGAAATCCAATTGGTAGATCTCTGTTGTGGGATTTTGTAAGAGGAAATTGGACAGAAATTACAGAACGGTGAGTTAAAATATTCATTGGTTATGTCTTCGTCTATTGTGGGATTTGTAAGAGGGAATTCGAATGAAATTACAAACCGGTGAGTACAAATATTCATTGGTAATGTCTTCGTCTATTGTTGGTTTTGTATGAGGAAATTGGAACGAAATTACAAATCGGTGAGTAAAGATATTCATTGGTAATGTCTTCGTCTATTGTGGGTTTTGTAAGAGGGAATTGGAATGAAATAACAAACCCGTGAGTAAAATTATTCATTGGTAATGACTCCGTCTAGTGTGTGATTTTGTAAGAGGAAATTGGCATAAGATAACAAAGCGGTGAGTAAAAATATTGATTGGTAGTGTCTTCGTCTTGAGTGCGTAAAGTATAATTTAACGGAAATAGGAACATTTAATTGCACTTCGTATATTTGCTGTAAGTCTTCAAAACAATGTATATCAGACATGCAGCTTTAAGAAGAATAATTTAACTGATTCCACATGTGGAACAGGTTCTGCTTACCCTTCCGGAGCACCTGTTTTTGGTAGGGTACGTGTTGCTTAGTCTTTTGTTTTCTGTGGTGTGTCTTATGTACTATTATTTGTCTGGTTATAGATATAGGGATATGTGGTATAAGTGCCAATGGGACAAGCCATCCAAGCCACAATTCATAAAAGTAAACCATTATAGGTCAATTTACGGTCTTCTACACGGAGCATTGGATCATGCCGAACACCAAGCTATTAAAGGTCCAAAACAATTACTAGTGTAAAACCACTGAAAAGGGAAAACAAACGGTCTAATGTATTTAATATGTATATATAAAAAAAACTAGACTCACATAAAAAAACAACAATCTTCTAAACATCAAATTCAAAACAATTGCAACGGTATTTTCTTTTTTAGCCAAATCGTTTTCTATCTATGAGTTTGACTGTCCTTTGGGTATCTTTTGCCCCTCTGTAAAAACAACAAAGTTTAACCTGTAAATAACACATTTTTCCATTAGAATATAAAATCTTTAAAATAATCACTCACGATATCAAAGAAAACTGGAAGTACACGAATAAAAGTGAATCCACAGTTCTTGTATCCAACATGTCCAAGGTGCTAGGATGTCCACAGTTCGTGTATCCTACATGTCCAAGGTGCTAGGATGTCCACAGTTCGTGTATCCTACATGTCCAAGGTGCTAGGATGTCAACAGTTCGTGTATTCTACATGTTCAAGGTGCTATGATGTCCACAGTTCGTGTATCCTACATGTCCAAGGTGCTAGGATGTCCACAGTTCGTGTATCCGACATGTCCAAGGTGCTAGGATGTCCACAGTTCGTGTATCCTACATGTCCACGGTGCTTGGATGTCCACAGTTCGTGTATCCTACATGTCCAAGGTGCTAGGATGTGTCGATAAATAGAAGCATGTGTTGTCGGAGATAAACAAAAATGTGTTGTACGAGAATAACATCATGGGGTTTGGTCAGAGTAAGTTTTGCAGTATCGAACTTATTAGAATATAAAATGATAGAGACATCTAGATTTCCAAAGATGTTAATTCGATAGCAGCTCGAGCTCAAATGTGTAATTTTGTGATACTCAAAATGTAATTTATTTTCTTTCAGTTTTGGAAGAGTTTCATATCTCATTACAGATGTTACATCCAAGTTTAACACTGAATTTGATCTACAGTCGGTAAGTTGATATAGTGAACAAGACATGCGCATTAATTAAAAAGTAAAATCACAAAAATACTGAACTTAGAGGAAAATCTAATCGGAAAGTTCATTATCACATGGCAAAATCATTTAAAGAAACACATAAAAAACGAATGGACAAGAACTGTCATATTCCTGACTTGGTACAGGCTAGGCATTTTCAAATGTGGAAAATGGTGGATTAAACCTGGTTTTATAGCGCTAACCCTCCCACTTTGATGACAGTCTCATCAAATTCCGTTATTTTTACAATGATGCGTGAACTAAACAGACATAATACATAAGATAGTCAAAATATTGGTAAAGCAGTCATCATCGTGTAACAATTTTAAAAGGAACAATTTAACAGAACGCAAAAACATTTATCTACAAACACATTCATTAATTGGCCTGTCTGACGTCAGAAAATTGTATACGTCACATATATTTGTCGTACCATGTATATACAAACAGTTTTTAAAATTTCACAATTTTGGCATACAGATACTTTGTACATATCTTTTTTGTGTCAGTTACTACTGTTCATCATTATATTTCATCATATTGATACTGAAGATATTATATTGAAAACAAACAATGTACAAAATAAGCATAGTTTTAAATGTGAACTCGGGTTTTTAAAAGCGGTTTTCGTTTAAGATTTATTGCTCTACAAAGTAAGTAATAGAATAGATGTTATCCTATAATAAAACTTCAAAAGAAATATTAATATTAAGACAGGAAAATTTGAAGGCCGACTGTATAAATATCCCAAATCTAAGCCATGCTTGCACTAAGGTGGTGTAATCAAAATGACTCCAGCGTGAGTCGTCCTATTCTGTATTTTGAAGTTTAATTGTAATATTTCTTTTTGATATATTGATTTATATATGAACATGGCAAAATAATTATTTTTGTAATTTTCCTCTACTTTAATTTCACCATTTTCCATTGAAAATACCCATATCAATCTTTTAACAGCTTCAGACTTTTAAGGATAGTATTCCAGATTTAGGCAGTTCAGCAGCAGCATTTGACAGAGCAATTGAAACAACAAGAGCGAATATCAAGTGGATGGATAATAACTTCCAGATTATAAAGGATTGGTTACAGAGCCTTAGTTAGTTGGAATAACAATCCAGCTGTCATTTTCAATTAAATCTAGAGTCAATATTTCTGATTTATATTTTGTTTACTTCTTCAATTTATATAGATACATGTATAGGAAAATGTGGTATGAGTGCCAATGACGCGCGTTTCATCTTCATAAGACTCATCAGGGACGCTTATATCAAAATATTTATAAAGCCAAGCAAGTTTAAAGCTGGAGAGCATTGAGGGTAAAAAATCTCCGAAAAGTTGTGCTAAATACGGCTAAGGTTATCTATGCCTGGGATAAAAAAAATCCTTAGTTTTTCGAAAAAATCAAAGTTTTATAATCAGGAAATTTGTAAAAATGACCACATTATTGATATTCATGTCAACACCGAAATGTTGACTACTGGGCTGGTGATACCCTCGGGGACAAAACGACCACCAGCAGTGGCATCGACCCAGTTGTGTAAATAGTTATCAAAGGTACAAGGACTATACTTTAGTACGCCAGACGCGCGTTTCGTCTTCATAAGACTCATCCGTGACTCTCATATCAAAATATTTATCAAGCCAAACAAGTTCAAAGTTGAAAAGCATTTAGGGTTCAAAATTTTCAAAAACCTGTGCCAAATGCAGCTAAGGTAATCTATGCCTTGGATAAGACAATCCTTAGTTTTTCGAAAAATGCAAAGTTTTATAAACAGGAAATTTGTAAAAATGACCACATTATTGATATTCATGTCAACACCGATCGCGAAATGTTGACGACTGGGCTGGTGATACCCTCGTGGACGAAACGTTCACCAACTGTGGTATCGACCCAGTAGTGTAAATAGTTACCAGGATTATAATTTACTACGCCAGATTGCAGCAACATTCAAACTTTTGACTTTTCTACGCTTTGCACTAATATTCCCCATGCTCAATTGCAAAAGCGGCCTAACCATCTCATTAAAGAGAGCTCTTGTTATACGAATGGGAATCATAGATATAATTTTTTTATGTCTAATTCATTCAGAACCTTTTTAAAGGCAAAACGAAAAAAACACCTGGTGAAACACCTTGCAATATTCTTTAATTTTACATTTAAATATATTATTGATGTCTTATCACTAAATATTCCATATTTCAGTCAATACTTACATCTCATATATCCCATATATTTTGAAATTTAAGGATACTACTGATACTAGAAGAACTTGATCTTTTTCTCAATATTGACACAAATGGACGACTACAAACTATAAATGACATACGGGACTATTTCAACTTCCCAATTATTAATTTTTTATATATCAGAAATGCAATGTAACATACCCTCTGTCTAATCGTATTGTGTTTATCTGTCTCATCGTATGGTGTTTATCTGTCTCATTGTATGGTTTTTATCTGTCTCATCGTATGGTGTTTATCTGTCTCATCGTATGGTGTTAATCTGTCTCATCGCATGGTGTTTATCTGTCTCATCGCATGGTGTTAATCTGTCTCATCGTATGGTGTTAATCTGTCTCATCGTATGGTGTTAATCTGTCTCATCGTATGGTGTTAATCTGTCTCATCGTATGGTGTTAATCTGTCTCATCGTATGGTGTTAATCTGTCTCATCGTATGGTGTTAATCTGTCTCATCGTATGGTGTTAATCTGTCTCATCGTATGGTGTTAATCTGTTTCATCGTATGGTGTTAATCTGTCTCATCGTATGGTGTTAATCTGTCTCATCGTATGGTGTTAATTTGTCTCATCGTATTGTGTTAATACATATCATATCATTGTTGATTGGTTAAGCTGGTTCATTTTCACACGTTACGGAGTCCATACACAGGAGTGCGCTGATTACGCAGAAACGGTTCAACAGAGTAATGAGGAGGAAATATTTTCAATGACACTGCGTAAATTTTATGGATACCTTCACGGATTGATTCATCTATAAAACTAGGAAGTTTATGTGTCTAAGCTAACTAGCTACATTTTTTACCACGTCTTAGATTCTATTGTGGTGTACTGATGAAGTGTCATAGATTCAGGTCCGCTCTGTGGTTTACATGTTGTAATGTACTATTACATATTTTATTTATGTATTTCTCTGTCCTGAGTATTCTTGCATTCTGTATGTCTTTTACGTTATGTTATTATTTTAGCGGTATTTTAAACATTATCTTATAACGGGTAGGTTTGGTTAACCCCTATAATCAGCTCTAGCCCCATTTTTTTCCTTAAAATGTCCAGTATAAAGTCAGGAATATGGCAGCTGTTTTCAAATAGTTCGTTAAAAATAAACGATAAAATGACAAAACAAAAGTAAACAGAACACTACACAGAACTATGAAAAGCAACTAGACATTTCACAGAACACTGAATAACAACAGGTATCGTAAACAGGAAGTGAAATCGCGTAAACAGTTGTTTTTCTACAAACATGACTAATTACACATACCAGAGTAACATATATATCCGAGTTTATGCTTTCTTAATTTTCAACCATTTTAAAAAGAACAACAGTTGAAATAAATTTTAGGCATTCGTACAGCCTTTAAAAATGAGCAAACAAATACCGTAAAAAGGGTAAAACTAGAGGCTCTAAAGAGCCTGTGTCGCTCACCTTGGTCTATGTGAATATTAAAGGAAGCAGATGGATTCATGACAAAATTGTGTTTTGGTGATGGTGATGTGTTTGTACATCTTACTTTACTGAACATTCTTGCTGCTTAAAATTATCTCTATCTATAATGAACTTGGCCCATTAGTTTCAGTGGAAAATGTTAGTAAAAATTGACTATAAAGAACAATAACTCCTAAGGGGGTCAATTGACCATTTCGGTCATGTTGACTCATTTGTAAATCTTACTTTGCTGAACATTATTGTTGTTTACAGTTTATCTCTATCAATAATAATATTCAAGATAATGACCAAAAACAGCAAAATTTCCTTAAAACCAACAATTCAGGGTCAGCAACCCAACAACGGGTTGTCCGATTCATCTAAAAATTTCAGAGCAGATAAATGTTGACCTGATAAACAATTTTACCCCATGTCAGATTTGCTCTAAATGCTTTGGGTTTTGAGTTATAAGCCAAAAACTGCATTTTACCCCATGTTCTATTTTTAGCCATGGCGGCCATCTTGGTTTGATAGCCGGGTCACCGGACACAGTTTTCAAACTACTAACCCAAAAGATGATGTTGGCCAAGTTTGGATTCATTTGGCCAAGTAGTTTCAGAGGAGAAGATTTTGGTAAAAGATAACTAAGATTTACGAAAAATGGTTAAAAATTGGCTATAAAGGGCAATAACTCCTAAAGAGGTCAACTGACCATTTCGGTCATACTGACTTATTTGTTAATCTTACTTTGCTGAACATTATTGCTGTTTACTGTTTTCTCTATCTATAATAATATTCAAGATAATAACCAAAAGCAGCAAAATTTCCTTAAAATTACTAATTCAGGGCCAGCAACCCAACAACGGGTTATTCCATTCATCTGAAAATTTCAAGGCAGATAGATCTTCACCTGTTTAACATTCTACCCAATGTCAGATTTGCTCTAAATGCTTTGGTTTTTGAGTTATAAGCCAAAAACTGTATTTTACCCCTATGTCTATTTTTAGCCATGGCGGCCATCTTGGATGGTTGGCCGGGTCACCGGACACATTTTTTTAACTAGATACACCAATGATGATTGTGGCCAAGTTTGGTTTAATTTGGCCCAGTAGTTTCAGAGGAGAAGATTTTTGTAAAAGTTAACGACGACGACGGACGACGACGGACGACGGACGCCAAGTGATGAGAAAAGCTCACTTGGCCTTTTAGGCCAGGTGAGCTAAAAAGGAACCCAACATGAATATCGGTAATAAACCAACGGCAACCATTGATCTACAGGCCCTTGACATTAGAGAGACAAAATGGTGACAACATTCCCTTAACCTGGGACAGTGGAAGAAAATACGACTTAACTATAGAATTCAGTTGAAAATGACTCAACAAGATCGTTACAAAGCAAGGCCGTACGGTAACTTCCATTTGTTTTTTTCTGTGTCATTAGGTCTTTTGTGAAGAGTTCTATCATTGGCAAAAAAATCTTTAAAAAATGCTGAAATCCATGTAATTTAATTTGGAGACTATTGGATTGTGTCCACTAGGAAATCAATGGAAATCTCTTTAATTTATAGGAAGATTAAAATTATGTTCATATACAATGTTGACACACACACATGTAAATTATTATGCATAATTAGGTCAACAATAAGCCATAAGTTTTCTTAATTTAGTTGATATTTATTTTTCATATAGTGGCCTTTTATAGCCGATCATACGGTATGTCGTTTTCTCATTGTTGAGGCATATGTTGCCTTTTTTTGCTTACATCTACTTAATTTGAACTTTGGTGGATAGTTGTCTCATTGGAAATCAAACCACATCTCCTTAACTTAAACCATTGTGGTGACGTCAATCTATTAATTTCCCGTAGATTCTTTTTCTAGAATCAACACTTCCTAAATCCGTCGCTAAAATGGACTCACCAAATTATATTCAATTGTTTTCTTTGTGTGTCTAATTTCACTAAGTTTGAATTGGCCAACACTGAATTAGGTGTTGACATTTTACTTGGAAACTCAACATTTACCCTCATGACACTCACGGAATTTGATTGGCGCTATAAAACCAAGTTCAATCCACCATTTTCTACATTTGAAAATGCATGTACCAAGTCAGGAATATGACAGTTGTTGTCCATTCGTTTGATGTGTTTTGTCATTTGATATTGATTAGGGACTTTCCTATTTAATTTTCCTCGGAGTTCAGTATTTTTGTGATTTTACATTTTACCAAAGTGGAAATCCTGAATAATCATAGGTTTTTCTATGGAATTTCAACCAAAGATGAAGAACCTGATCTTTCACATCACTTCCGGGATTAAAATTTCCGGGACTGAATTTTCGGCTCTCCCTTGACACCATTTGCGAGTATGGTCTTGCGGAAATGAGGATAACCGTCGGAAGGGGACGATAAATGGCTGACCCGTGTTCAGAGAGAGCAATATCTCTTGCATGTAAATGACACCCTTGTAGATTTCGAAAAAATGGCTTGCTAATGCCGCTCCAAGGCAGCACTCGCACTCGCAAAGTGAAAAGGGATTAATATAAGTTGCACAACTTGTATCCCAATCCATTTTCAATGAAGATGTTTAAAAAACATCACTGTATTGGATACCTTGAAGACCTGTTGGTGACCTTCTGCTGTTGTCTGTTGTCTGTTCTGGTTGTTGTCTCTTTGACACATTCCCCATTTCCATTCTTAATTTTATACTTAACAACATCTGATGTGGATACTGAAAAATTCCAAAGATCTTTTAGAGTACATACAATCTAAGACTCTTTCATTTTGCAATAGTATAAAAACATTTGACTTTTCTGCAATACAATAAGTATTCCCCATTCAAAACTAAAGGACAAATTGAAGGAGTTGGTATATTTTGTTTCATAAAAAAAAAGGCCGACGTAGATACAAGTATCTTGTCTTAGGGAGGGATAAATCCTATTTTGTAAAGGATCACATTGATTCAAACAAAAATTCTCTGAAACTGACATTATCAAGATGCTTGATTTCTTGATTGACAACATATTTGTTACGCTTGGAGGACGTGTTTTTCAACAGAATGTCGGCATTTCAATAGGAACCAATTGTGCCCCTCTTCTTGCCGACTTGTTTCTTTATTATAACGAGGCTGACTTCATATAGAAACTTCTTAGAATGAATAATAAAAAAATAAGAAGTAAGCAATATCTTTTAACTTTACTTTCCGCTCTATAAATGATGTTCTCTCACTAAATAATTCAAAATTTGGTGACTTTGTTGGACGCATCTATCCCATCGAACTAGAGATAAAGGATATAACAGATGCAGTTAAGCCTGTCTCATATCTTGCCTTACATCTAGAAATGAACGTATGTTGAAAACAAAACTTTACGACAAACAAGATGATTTCAGCTTCCCAATTGTGAACTTTCAATTTCTATGTAGCAACATTCTAGCAGCGCCTGCATACGGAGTATACATCTCACAATTGATGCGATATTCTCTTGCTTGTATTTCATATCGTGCTTTCTTTGATAGAGGGTTGATGCTCACAAGGAAGCTATTTAACCAAGAGTTCCAAATGGTGAAGTTGATTCATCACTTCGTAAATTTTCCGGACGACATCACAAGTTGGTTGACCGTTATGGAATAACCGTTTCACAGATTAAATCGGATATGTTTTTACAATCCTCTTTTCTTTTCGTGAATATGACTTACCAAATTAGACTATTCACTGGGTTTGTTATAACATGAGGAACACAATGGGTGCCCCATGTGGAGCCTGATCTTTTTACCCTTCAGGAGCACCTGAGATCACCCCCAGTTTTGATGGGGTTCGTTTTGCTAAGTCTTTAGTTTTCTATGTTGTGTTCTGTACTATCATTTGTCTGTTTTTGGGTTTTTTTTTGCCATTGCAGTTTGTTTTTAATCTATGAGCTTGACTGTCCCTCTGGTATCTTTCGTTCCTCTTTAAATATTTAGGATATTGAAGCTTGATAAACATATTCAGATATCTATATTGTATATCATCTTGAAATTTATGAAAACACATAGAGATATGTAAAATTGAGTGTGTTTTGGAACATTAAATGTTCATAATAATAATTTTCAGTAATTGTTGTAATAATTGTCAGTGATGAATAACTAATAAAATGAACAATTTTAATTGACAAAAAGATGAACGAAATGTAATCCTTGATGTACGAAATGTAAAGCATGAAAAAGCTTTAAAAGCTTATTTTTATCATATTGCGTACTTGTAAATTGATTGACTTGGATTATTTAAACTGTTTACAAAATATCAGGATTTGTACACAAACTATATCCAATCCTTAAAATTATCAGCAAAGATAAATAAAGACATTGCATCCAAGTATCGTTTTATGCAAACCAAAGGAAACCAATTATTTGGTTGCATCAATACAAATACTCGTCGAATTGTTCAACAAACCATGACTACATATAATAACTCGTTTACCATATTCTGTTCAAAAAGTGAACTATAACTGCAACTAGACAAAAAAAAGCCACCAGGAATCTTGGCGAACAGGTATAATGGTAAGCGGGTACTAGGGTGAACGTTTATCTGGGCGACCGGACTCGGATTCGCCGAGAGTTAAATAAAATTGAAAACAACTCGTTTAATAATGTCTTGCGTTCGAAAAGCTTTTCTGGATTTACATTCATCGGGAACGCTCAAAGCAAAACATTTGAAATCCGAAAAAAAATATTTGTTAAATCATGTCAGTACTGCAGCACTGACTACTGAGCTGATGATACACTCGGGGACTGACCAGCAGAGGTATCGACCCAGTGATGTAAAAATGGAAAACAACACTTTAATAATGTCTTATTAAAGTGAAATAAGGTCTGGTTCGAACAAAGATTTTTAAATCAAAGTTAACGTATGACAGGACTGGTTTCGCAATTAACTTATTATCATAGCGAACCTATATTTAAGTTAAGTATTCAAACAGTCATACTTGTCAACAGTCAAGTCCGTTTACTTGATTATGGTCCAAGGACTGGTCAGAGTAATCCTAAATTCTGTCACAGGTTAACTTTGAACGTCAAAAATGGCTGGTTGCTAAGGTAACATGCTGTAAGGTTAGGTTTGGATTAATGTTTCATTGTTAGCCGATGCCCATCTCCAGGCGCGGGACTATTACGCTGTGAAGGCCCGTTGGTAGTCTTGGTATGATTTCAATTCTTTGATCTTTTTTTGTCTCTTTAACACATTTTCCGTTTTCGTTGTCTATTCTTCATAATGAATATCAACAAGCAGATCTAGAAATTGTCATAAAACAAGCGTTGGTACTTGGTACTAACATGACAATTCATAAATATAGTTTTCCATCAAAATATACTGTAAATGTCATTAACTACCAATTTTCGTTGTTTGAGGCAAACCTGAAATTTCGTGGATATTTGAATACGTGATTTATCAAGGTACTTTTATCATTTTTGTCTAATTACTTCTTATAATTGTAAAATGAAAAAGTACTTTTGAAACAGTTGTTAGAAAAGTACGTAGGAAGTTTAAAGATTGACTAATTACATTAGTAAGAATACAAGGAAAATGCAACATGTGTTATTTATGCATCCATCTTTCATCACGTACGCACATTATACAATGGATATTAAAGTTCGTAATGATTGATTTTCTCATTAAGTATGCAAATGAAAATGATTTAACACGTCATGTATGAAGTTGGTATCAAACAGATGTTTCAAAAGTGTCTAGGATATTTGAATAATCACAACAAAAATCCATAAACTTACACCGAAGCTTCAACCTATGGACAAGTCATTCAACTTATGTGTATGCATCTGTACCCCAGGAGTAGATTACCTTAGCCGTATTTGGCATAACTTTTTTGAATTTTGGATCCTCAATGCTCTTCAACTTTGTATTTATTTGGCTTTTTAACTATTTTGATCTGAGCGTCACTGATAAGTCTTGTGTAGACGAAACGTGCGTCTGGCGTATAAAATTATAATCCTGGTACTTTTGATAACTATTTACACCACTGGGTCGATGCCACTGCTGGTGGACGTTTTGTCCCCGAGGGTATCACCAGCCCAGTAGTCAGCACTTCGGTGTTGACATGAATATCAATTATATGGTCATTTTTATAAATTTTCTGTTTACAAAACTTTGAATTTTTCGAAAAACTAAGGATTTTCTTACCCCAGGAGTAGATTACCTTAGCCGTATTTGGCACAACTTTTTTGAATTTTGGATCCTCAATGCTCTTCAACTTTGTATTTATTTGGCTTTTTAACTATTTTGATCTGAGCGTCACTGATGAGTCTTGTGTAGACGAAACGCGCGTCTGGCGTATAAAATTATAATCCTGGTACTTTTGATAACTATTTACACCACTGGGTCGATGCCACTGCTGGTGGACGTTTCGTCCCCGAGGGTATCACCAGCCCAGTAGTCAGCACTTCGGTGTTGACATGAATATCAATTATATGGTCATTTTATAAATTTTCTGTTTACAAAACTTTGAATTTTTCGAAAAACTAAGGATTTTCTTACCCCAGGAGTAGATTACCTTAGCCGTATTTGGCACAACTTTTTTGAATTTTGGATCCTCAATGCTCTTCAACTTTGTATTTATTTGGCTTTTTAACTATTTTGATCTGAGCGTCACTGATGGTTCTTGTGTAGACGAAACGCGCGTCTGGCGTATAAAATTATAATCCTGGTTCTTTTGATAACTATTTACAACGTAATCTCCAAATTTATGGAATATACATCTATAGTTTCATACTTGCCTGTTCTCTTATCTCATGGATATACGATAAAATGACTGACATACATGTATAAAACGCGTCAAATAATCTTGCTCTGTAATGATTTAAAAACCAAGGCAAATAAATACTGTTAAAATTACCCCATCCCATTTCAAAAAGAAAATTTAGATAATAAGAAAATAACCTTGTACAGTAGCGGAACAGGACAGCGAGTTAACACACATGGTTAACCTTAGACATTCACCATTATTGGCTGTCCGATTCTTTGTTATCCAGAAGGTGAAGTAAGAATAAGAGCAGTGTTTTTTCCATTGAAGTAAAAAAAAAAATGTATTAAACATATTTCTAATATATTGCAATGACATCGTTCATATGCTCATTAGACATAGGTCTGTCGAATATTAGTATCTTTATTTTTCCATTTTGTAAAAAATATTGGCATGAAGGCTTTAAATGTCATACATTTCATACAAATCATAAAGACCTCCAAAACTTATCTCTGATCGATTTCATAGCATGATTCTTTAAATGAGAGTAACATGATTTTAACTTGAGGTTACAATTTTATGAAAACATTATTTACAAACATATGTCTAGGAAGCGTGAGTATTGGCCAACAAAACCAAAGCTGTACTATTAAGCCTGCATGTCTTTATTTAAAATTATTCAATATTTTTATATCATATTATCTCTGTCATTTATATCAGACATATGGTTAAACTCATCAACGTGTGTAATTTTTTTATGTATTTTCAAGAATTCATAATAAGAGGTTTTTAAATTTAGATAAACTGAAAATCTTTTCCTGGTAAATCTATACATCATGTGATGTAATATCGAACAACCCTTTATATATTTAATCACACTGATTCCCTGTTCCCCGAACGTTTGATACTACACAACATGTCTGTGTGTTATTAGTAAAAGTTAAGATATGTCCTGTTTTTAAAGAATGTTAATTATCTCCCCTTTTTTTAGGTCAATTTTTCTTTTTGTAAATTGTTAGCAAAGGTACCAGGATTATAATTTAATACGCCAGACGCGCGTTTCGTCTACACAAGACTCATCAGTGACGCTCAGACCAAAATAGTCATAGAGCCAAACAAGTACAAAGTTTTTCGAAAAATTCTAAATAAAACCATAAAAATATGTTTTATATGGATACACAATATAAATTTATGCATCTTCTAGCTAGACAAATAAAATAGCAAAATTGGTGGAAATTTCATTTCAAAATTTTAAGATTATGGTAACCTTATGACAGTACTTACACTTATGAAACATTTGAAAATGATACAATAAGATACTTAATAGCACTTGTTCATTGAGACAAAAAAGAACACCATCAAGTAGTAAGGTCAATCATGGAGTTTCAACCCAGCGATAAAATCCCGCAACAAGAAACGGCTTCAGCTGGACACTAAACAAAAATGTGCACACGTTCAGCAAAACAAGACATCATACTAAACTCCAAAACATATTCATGATATAAATGAACAAAAATTAACTAAAAAAGAGAATGTTTGAGTGTTAAGATTGTGCTAAATCGACTTTATGTTTGCATCTACATTACTGAAAGAACACAATAAATATTTGCCTTCCAATTAGCAAAATACCTTAAAAATCATGCCATTGCCATGTTTTTTTCTATTTAGCTTTAACGTTTGCCTTTATTATGGAAAATAATTGCAGTTAACATGTTTTCAATGAACAAGTTGAATTTCGCTGTAAAATATACCTTTTATTTCATTTAATCAAAATATGTGAACACTGAAAACGTGAGCTCGAATCGTACATGTAGCAAGTGCGCTCAAATTCAGTCGTAAACGATTATCATTGTCAGGAAAAATATACTGGTTGATACTCCAATAAAAGTCCAGAAAATTACACCAAAATCAACCGTCACAAAAAGCACAATAGTGCTGACAATAGCGTTAAACACTAATCAATCAAAACATGCTTGTAAATATGTGAAGTCGAAGGTAAATCACACGCAATTATTTTAATGAGTTGTCTGATTGACAACCTCACCACAAATCCTTCTTTTTTATGACGACTCATACTTTATGATCTTTTGTTTCCATTTCCGTTTCAAGATTTTATTATAATTTTGTTGTTTTACTATTTTCTCCGTCAATGTTAAACTGGCACATAATTTTTACTTTTAATTTTTCTACTTTTGATAAGATTTCCAAGGTCTGTCAATATGAGTAACATGTAATTGTCTGATTGGTCATGATGTAAATTGTAAATTTCCTTAATCAATACCTTATGTCGCAAATGATATGACTATATATACTGTTGTCGGTTGGTTATATGTACAACACATCAACGTTTAAATCGAATCAGCAAAAGCCTCAACGATGAAGTCATTACTTTTCACGATAACAGGTATTTTGGGATTGTTACTTGTTCCAGCCATTGAAAGTAAGTTGTTTTTCTTTGATAATTTGAATTTTAAGCAAAAACATTTGGAAAGCATTATTGAAATTAAACGCAATGTATCAAGCTTGTAATTGTTTCTTAGAGATGCTCAGCACTATGAGAAACACTTAATATATCAGATGTTTGTTCACGACAAAATATGTGACATTACAAAATACATGTACAGTATTAGACATGGATTATAACTTTTAAGTAAAACTTGTACTATTGATTAAGTTACCAGGATATATGAAATTATCTTACCTCCTATACATTTATAGGAATATGATTGGTTAATAGCGACCTCATGGAGACCGTGTATATTCAATATTAGGTTAGTAGGGAGGCGGGCCTTATTTCAATACACAGTTAGTAGTGGATTTAAAACGTAGGCATTGTTTGATTATTAAAAAGTATTGAAAGATCTGTTTAATATTGTCATATCAAGGTTGTTGATAATAGATATTTGTCGTTTACCTTAGTTTTTAAGTGCAGATCAATTGAAGAAGGTTCTTAAAATTGAAGACTTGAACACTTTTTATGCAGAAATAAGAAGATGTGTTATGATAGCAAATAAGACAACTTTAGTCTAAATTCCACAAAAAAAGATAGTCGGTAAGATAAATTCGTTACATAGTGTGCTAGTGACCTAATATGATATATACAAGGTAAGTAAATTCCATATGGGGTGAGAGCGAAGCTCCCATATGGAATTTACTGACCCTGTATATATCATATTAGGTCGCTCGAACCCCATATGGAATTTACTTACCCTGTATATATCATATTATGTCACAAGCACACTATGTAACTACTAATATTTTAAAACTGATATGTAAATGGAATACTATAAATTCTTCATACAATTGTCGTTTCAAATCTGTTTGTTAATACTGTTCGTGCCTTTATTAAGAAACAAACGCAGTGTTTTCTATATTTATCCAATATTTCAAATAATATATCCAACGATGTTTTCCAGGCAACACGTTCTGATATTTACATTTGTGTTCATAGCATTTTTAAAGACGCACACTAATTGTTTTATTATTAACAAAAGCACCAGATAAACTGAACAATTACTATACTTCTTTTGCGATAAAAGACCAGACATTTCATTATTTCTAGAACAGTTTGCATAGGATAGCCAGAAATTTTTTGCAACATAACATGTACATTCCAGAAATATGTTAAACATTTAGTCTCTGATTCCTAATAAACTTCTTTATCCAGTTTTTTTTTACTTGCGTTTAAATAAAGATGACAACATGGTATAATTCTATAAACATCTTCAAATGGAAATTTTGTATAAAATTAGTTTCGAGAAGTAATGAAAGGGATGGAGTATTCCAAAACTCAAATGTCATATTTTTATTCATATCCCACTTAATTCTGAGAGATATAGCAGCAAATACTGTATTATCTTTAAAACAAAAAAATAGCAAAAATCTTTTTTTTTATTGTTTTTATTTATACAATGTTGAAACCATACTTTTTAAAATTTCATAGGAAAAGAACAAATTACTTTCTGACACAAGTAGTGGGAGATATTATGGACATAATTGTGCAAATCGTGATACAAGCATGAAATTTGGTATAAAGGTTAACTAAATGATACTTACAAAAAATCCGCTGCTGGCCAGAAAAAAAAATCATTTTTTCAAGATGGCCACCACACATTTTGGAAATGGCGTCATTACAAAGGTCGCGAAATACAAATGTGCCCAACTTTCAATATTTGAAATTCAAGATAACCATAACATCTATGAGGGCCCTCATGGGGTTTTTGATTATGTGATTACTTGGCCCTTTTTTTAATGATTATTTGATTATTAAGCCAAATATTTCATGATTATTTGATTACCTAGGACTGTATTTTTAGTTTATGATTATTTGATTACTAAAGATAAGCAAATATTTAATGATTATGTGATTATATTGGCAAAAAAATGGTGATTATGTGATTACTAGGATCCCCCCCCCATGAGGGGCCTCATCTATGTTGATGTTTGATTAAACAATATGGGTCGGGTTTTACTATCATTTTTGTTTTCATTTTAAACATGTTAAACTTATTTCTCGTCATGGAAGTATTCCCAGAATATCATGTTCAACGGGATTGACCTTTTAGATTATTAACAAAATAATCCATGTTGAATGTACTGTTAAACATATACATCATTCATTCCAACATTCGAATGTGTATCAAATGAAGCCGCCGGCCATAATTGTGTTGTACAATTACATCAATTTTCAAAAAAGTCGAACATTTAACATTTAAAGATCACATTTATAGGAATTTTGTTTTACTATTAATCTGAAAATTGATCACAAATATACAAAATATGTATAAGATACGATTAAAGATCTATCATTTTTACAAATAGTACCTTTATTGTACAATTTTTATTCTATTTAAATATAAAAACAATTGATTGTTATCTCAAATGAGCTGTGTGAAAAAAGCTTCTATTTCTTCAAATGGATAAAACAAAATAATAATACTTTCAGTGAAAAGAAAAAGATGTCACAAGAGACCAACTGTTGGTAAGTTATTAATATGTCTATACTTTGTTGACCGTCCAATATAATTAATATTCCAAAACTTTAAACAACTGTCATACAGTCGAACATTGCCGTAAAAGCACAAGTCTATGTTGTGATTTCCATAGTACAAATGCCACAGTTTGAGACACAAAAGGAATTCCAATACAAAATTATATTTCAGTCCATATTATGAACAATATATTTTTTTTTTACTTTGCTATAACATGTATAACATGTATAATAAGATATTCACACATTTAAATTATAAACAAAAATACTTTATCTTAATTCAACGTGTCTAGATAAATAATAAAAAAGGGTGTTTTGTCAGTAATCCAAAAAGGGCTTTCCGAAGACAAAAGGTTATGTATATATATGAAATTATAGCAAACAGACTTTTGGTAACAAATTTGTAATCATAGGAATTGATGTTGCAATACTATTTAAATCATCTAAGACACCAGGATAACAATTGTGAACGCTAGTCGCGAGTTTCTTCTGAAAAGAAAAAGCAGTGACGAAACAAGATAAAGCCCAAAAATAAAACAAAGAAGAACAGTATCGAATACACCAAAAAACTTTGTATCTTATGATTAGGGTTTTTATTTTCCATGCGATGTATCGTTCTAAATATATCTGTAGTTGAGTGCCCAAACCCGTCTACCAGAACATGTGCCAAAATAATAGTTACTGCAGAAGAAAGATTTGTTGGGAGTACAGGAAAAGTGACGTGCTCAGTTGGTTATTTTCTAATGGGAAATGACACCATAACGTGTTTAGATGATGGTGTATGGAGTCCGATAAAGGCTATATGTAATACTTGTGTTTTATATAATATTTCATCTCTTTGCTTGATATTAATTTATGAGAGAATCGTTTTACAAATAAATTGAAAAACGTAGTTAAAACTTCGACAAAAAAGCTCCGATAGGCGTTCTGTTTTAAAAACAACATTCAGGATTTTCTTGTTTTGTCAGATAAATACAGGCCTTTATAATTTTATAGGCAAATCTGTTATTGGCTAAATAAACTATAGAAATTATCAACACTCCGTCAACTATGTTTTAGAACCAAAACCAAGCTGAAGGTTAAATAACTTTATCTTTAACTTAATATGGCGACAAAGAAATGGTCATATATATTTAATTATTACTTTCATATAAATATTGATATCAATATTTGTATATATGAACACAACACCTGATTACATAGGGTATATTCTGAATTAAATTAGACAAAGGAACTAAAATCATAACGAAACAAAATCTTGTAAAAAAACAGGGCAATTTAGAGATATATCTAAAATAATGAAATATTCATTACTATTATATGTATAGTTACATGTCACAATTATATACATTTAGGTGTTGCAAATGGAAATGGTTTTGGCGTAGCTGAAGTACGTTCATTCAGTGGTTCATTATACATATTTGTTAAAAATGTCTTAGGTTACGACGATGCAAAGGTAAATTGGTATATACTAGTATCAAATTGAGAATTGAAATGCACAGATGGGAAATTTTATAGATTTATACATTTTACAGTAAAGATCGGTGACAGAATAATTCATTTAATGTGTGCATGATATGTAAGGTGTGCCTTTTCGTGTTAATTGGGTTGAACTTATATGCCTATATCATTGAAGTACACTTGTCATTTACGATTAGTTGTGTTAAACTATGTAACGCTGGTAACTGTGTATTCAAATCATGTTTTGCAGGATTTTTGCTCTTATAAGTGTAGTACTCTTGTTGAAATAAATAACAAAGAAGAAAACAGATTCATATATTCAGCTTTGAGAGAAAATGGTTAGCAATATTATTCAAATTGATCTTAAAATTAGATAGATAGATAGTTTATTCTCATAAAACCATGCAAGTACAAAGGTTACAGAGAAGTTAAAAAAAAAAAAATAGTATACATAAAAATAAAAAATGCATTAAAAATGCATAAAATTCAAAATTCAAAAAGATACATACCATTGTATTGAAATTCTATAGCATAATTGAACAACAAGGTAAATCAAGTTTTTGCATGCAACTTATCAAAAATAAATTAATCCAAGGGTTACAAAACATATTTTTCACATGAGCAACATGGCATATGTCACATATCTAACATGTTCTACTTACCCTTTTGAAACACCTGATATCAACCCTGGTTTATTGTGAGGTTTCAGTTTCTCAGTCTCTAGTTTTTTATGTATTGGTTTGTTTACAAGTGTTTATCTTTAGACAGTTTTTGATTATTTTTTTTTGGCGTTATCAATTTGTGTTCGACTAATGAGTTCAAATGACTATATGATTTTTTCCAACGATAGAGGCGATTCCGCCAATTTAAAAGTGAACATGAAAAGGTATTAAAAAATATTTTGAATCCGTTAAAATAAAAACCGCCAGAATATTTCGTAGACCTTTTTCAATTAATATCGCGAAATTTTACACCCGGGAAAATAATCCGCTATACGGTATTGGATGCATCATGTCGAGCGGGATATACTTACCCTTTCTGAAGCAAATGTGATCAAACCGATTTTTTTTAAGGTTTCCTAAGGTTGAACTTGCCCTTGTTTCACAATTAAACATGAACTCCAGAGACCAGCACACTAAGCTGTATTACATTAAACAGAATAGTTGAGTTCACACATTCAGTACAATTTTATTAACGTTATACAACTCAAAAGCTAATGCAAGCTTCATTAAATGTTCCGAAGAACCGTTTATAAGTACGTAAAATTTTTGAAATATTAAGGCTTTTCTACCTCAAGAATAGATTACCTTAGCTGTATTTGGCAAAACTTTAAGGAAATTTGGTCCTCAATGCTCTTCAACTTCGTACTTTATTTGTCTTATTTTATCTTTGGTGGATTCGAGCGTCACTAATGAGTCTTTTATAGACGAAAAGCGCGTCTAGCGTAAATAAATAATGTTATCCAGGCATCTATGATGAGTTTTGTTTTACATTGAAGATTACTCGTTGTGTAAAGAGTAAATGAGTTAAATTAGAAAAATACCGAATCCAAATGAAAATTCAAAACGGACAGTCCTTGGTTATTTGGAAAAACTCAAACACATCTAACCAATGGAAAATTAACTGTCATGTTCATGATTTGGAGCAAATCTATCTAAATTAAAAAGGCCCCTTGTTGAAATCTTGTAGTGCATTCATTTGGTACACATCTCTACTTAAACGAAAAAAGTAGTTAACAAAGTAATGAATAGCTACAGATATATCAATAAGTCCAAAAAGTTAGAAATGTATGACAGATCCACCCATTGGATCATTAGTGAGGGTGATACACGACTGGAAATATATATAATAGTCAAAAACTACTCTTAATATCGACAAAACACTGTTTTAAATCTGCAGAGAAGTTTGGTTTTAGTTTTATGAATTTCGAGATTGTTTTAGGTAAATCAGAATAAATATGTTTCATTTTACGTCATAATCATACTGATAAAGGAAGTGTGTTATTTATGGATACGTTAACATTGACTGTTTTTTTGTTAATATTAATATATTGATGTTTGTTTTTTGGCACACTTTGTAGGCGTTTGTTTTATATGCATATAGTTTGTTTTACTACTTGTTGTAGGTTTATCCTATCCTTTGATTGGATTAGAGTCAAGGAATGGCATAAGTTATGAATGGCAATCTAAAAATACAACCGACTCAAACATGTTTAACGACTGGCATCCGACCAAACCTGACAAGACTGCAGTTGGCAGTTGTGCTATGATATTTTTAAATCTTGATAAATGGATTGACATCCGTAAAAGTTGCGATTGTTTTTCCTGGATTGACATCCCGAAAGGTGTTTGCGAATGGGAATCACAATGTATATGCGAATTAAGGTAGGAAAGTGTATAACGTTTAAGTTTAGTTTCATTCTGAAATGAAACAACAAATACATATGTTATATAACAAAATATTACGAATCCAAGAAAAAAAGTTTCTATTCAACGTAGTTACATAATTCAAATCAATGATGTATAAAACAAATGACAAACTGAACAAAACTGGACAGTATGTCACACATCATCATTTTCCTGAACCAGAATAAAAAAAAAAGACATACCCACTTTTTTTCTGCAATAGGGTGTCTTATCATACCATAACAGCTCAACAGATATCGGTAATCTGTATTTATGGACTATACGATTATCGCTTTAAAGGGCCGCCAACAGCCGATATAATTTTAGTATTGCTAGTGACCCCAGAATGTTTAATGCTACAGATTGCCCATGACGTATCGGCCCGTTAGTTAATGTTCTAGTCACCGACCTGCAACCCGCTTTCTACTCATAGAAAATAACTTCATTTTCCATGGCGCCAATCTTCAAGTTCAAAACTTAAAAGTGTAAATTTGAATACTCAAAATCAACCATGCAACAATTTAACTATAATCAGTGAATGCACAGACAGATTGAAATCAAACGCTACTGTTGCTATATGGAACGATGTTTTGCTATTTCTTTTAATTGTTAGAATTAGTTGTTATCTTTTAATACATTAATTGTGAAACAATGAACTTCAACAAAAGCAAACGTCAACAAAGAAACGGTCTGCAGATAACAACGGTATTACCCTAACTCGGTACAGGACATTAAAAAGAAAAAAAATAGTGGGTGGGACTGGTTTTAACATTTACAAAAATATGATAAACATAATAAATAGACAGTAAAATAGCAGGGTCAATTTCCAAAACCCTCTTATTAATGAAGTAATTGTCTTGTCAATTTGAATTTAAGTTAAAAATTAGGAATTAAAGTTTGTTGTGATAAACAATACAAATCATGATCATACACCATTGTACACTACGGGGCGCCGAATGGGACTCTTGTGGTTTTGTACAAAATTCAATTCTGTCATAACAAACTCATTTCTGTCTTACAAAACTATGTGATACAGACTTGTTTTTTGAGAACTTCTATTTTGTGATGACAAATTCATTTTTTGTCAAGACAAAATTCATTGTTGTCAAGACAAAATTCATTGTTGTCAAGACAAATTTCATTTTTGTCAAGACAAAATTAATTTTTTGTAGACAAAATTCATTTGACAAAATTTAATTTTGTCAAATAGGTATGCAAATATAAACTTATTTGCATACAACTTTTGTGTTAAATTTTCACTTCTGTTTAACAAAACTCAATTTTGTCTACACAAAAAAAAATTAAATTTAACTTTGTCATGACAATTGAATTTTGTCTACAAAAATGAATTTTGTCATTACAAAATTCAATTTTGTGTAAAAACAATAAATTTTGTCTACAAAATTGTCGTTTGTCATTACAAAATTTAATTTTGTGTCACATAAGTTAATTTTGTCAACACAAAAATAAAAACAAAATTGAAATTGGTCTACATGTACCAATTCAATTTTGTGTTTATTTTTGTGTACACAAAATTCACCTTTGTGAGACAAAATTGACTTGTTTGACAAAAATAATTTTGTGTTACAAAATTGACTTTCTGGCACAAAATTGACTTTTGTGTTAAATTTTCACTTCTGTTTAACAAAACTCATTTTTTTCCTACACAAAAAATAAACACAAAATTGAGTTTTGTGACAAAATCTCAGTTCTGTATGCAAATTAGTTCACAGAATCTAAGCTTAAGTAATTTGCATACAAAACATACTTTTGTCGCCCAACTTTCAAATTAGGTAACAAAAGTAAAGTCTGTGTTCCAAAAATGAATTTTGTCATGACAAAACTAACTTTTGTCCACTGAAAGATAATTTTGTATGACAAAATTAAATTTGTAGTATGCTACAATTTTTTTTAACTGAACTCATTTTTGTCCGTACAAAATTTAATTTCGAGTACAAGACCACAAGAGTCCCATTCGGCGCCCCCGTATACACCTGTCTTGAATACGTCTTATAAATATTTCGTAACAATACTCATAAATAGAGAAAAGTCATTAACTAGTAACACTCATTCTTTTCTTATATTTCACTAATTGATTTTAATGTATGAAAACTATAGTATCCGTCCTACATATAATTCATATCTTATTTTCTACTTTGCAGGTTTGACTAACTACCATGACGTCAATGACCAGACAACAAAAACGAATCTTTATAATAAAATTAAAACAAAAGTTAATAATTGTATAGGATTGTTTTCTATCAATCCCCTCTCCCTTCGAATCTGTGCCAATTGATTTTGTCAGAATAATAGAATGAGGACGTGGATACGAGTAAGAGAACAATGGGATGACGAGAATGCATGTAAGGGGTGAACGGGAGTATGCATAGAGGTTAGCGGGGGTCAATAATAAGTCTTAGCGGAATTTCTGGATATTAGGGGTAAAACATAGAGAACAATTGTGTACATAAATCTATGACATGCCGTGGTTTGGTTGTTCGAGATTGTTTGCGTTTGTCTTGTCGGTTCCTTTCATAGCTTGCAATATGGTATGCAAGTTTTTCATTGTATCATAAAATTCTAATGTTCAGTGGTTTTCGTCTGTTTATGTGGTACATCTCGTTTCTCGTTTTAAGATGAATTAGACTTGATTTTCCCGTTTGAATGGTTTTACTTTAGTAATTTGTGAGGCCCTTTGTAGCTTGCTGTTCGGTGTGCGCAAAGGCTCTGTGTTGAAGACGGTACCTTGACCATTAATTAGTTACTTTTATAAATTGTGCATGTTGTAACTTGGATAGAGAGTTGTCTAATTGGCACTCATACCACATCTTCATATATATAGGTGTGGTGTAGATTGGCTTACATCTACATAATGTATTGTCTTCTGTGAATATTTACAACATCTGTTATCATACCACATCTTCTGATGTCTATGTTACAAAAATATTACTGGCTAATTTTTGAGACATTTCATGGTACCTTACAGTTAAAGATGTAGCTGTAAGGTCATTGTTAACAGCTTTAGTTTAATAAATTTATATTCAAGTGTTAAAAAAAACATAATATGTAAAACTATAGTGATGAATATTGTTCAGCACTTTTGAAATACATCGGTGAAAGAACATTATAATACAAAATTTGACATATAACTGGGGTTATTGTTTTCTCAGTGTTAGGAATTGGAGTGAGTTTCTGTTTATTACCTTAAGATCTCTTTTACTTGTGGATTTCAATTTTGCTGTTTAATGGGATGTTGTGTTGATTGCATATTTGGATTTATTTGTAAAATAATCCACGCGTATTCAGGTTTTTTTTTAAATGTTTAAACTTGAAATATTGTAAAGAAGTCTATCGTCATTTCGTTAGGTATTAATTTGGTTGCTGAACTTTGCATCTCATTTTGCTTACACAAATAAATCTTGCACCGCTTTGAATTATTTTATATTTCGGTATCTGAGCAATGGTCACTGCGAAATGCGACGTGTTTGCACAGAAATGTGTTTCACATAACAATGAACATTATGAAGTGCGTTGTGTGTTCGTTTGTGTATTTCTAACACTTGACTCCTCATGAATCCTTTACCACATACATCACATTAATAAGGTTGTTCGCCATTGTGTGTTCGTTTGTGCATTTCTTACACTTGACTCCTCCTGGATCCTTTACCACACACATCACACAAATGGGGCTACTCTCCAGTGTGTGCTTTCATGTGGTGTAGCACGGCATTATTGCTCTTATTCTTTTTGTCACAAATATCACATACATGAGGTTTATAAAGAGCATAACCAGTGTGTGTTTCCATATGTTTCGTTAAGTAATCTTTTCTCCTGAATCCGTTACCACAGAAATCACATAAATGTACCTTTATGTTACCCTTGGCATGTGTTTTTGGAAGGAATTCCGACCTATAACTTCACCACATACATCCAATTTGAGGGAGTTACCTTCAGTGTGTATACTTATTGTGTCTGTAAGTTATGACTCTCCCTAATCCTGAACCACACATACCACATGTGTACGGTTTGTCTCTTATATATGTTTTCCTGTGTGTTTTAAAGTCACTATCATGACTAAAATCGGTACCACATAAACCACATTTATAAGGTTTATCACAAGGATGTGTTTTCATGTGTGTTTTGAAGTCACTTCGTTGACTAAATGTTTTACCACATACATCGCAGTCACGAGATTCATTATCTGTATGTGTTCTCACATGTCTCTGTAAATGACCAAGGCGACTTAATCCTTTAAACTTAAAATCAGCCCCACCGCCTTTTTTCAGGAAAAAATGTCTTGTACAAAGTCAGGAATATGACAGTTTTTTCAAAAGGTCTATTTTTATGTATGTTTGAGTTTGTTTTTGTAGAAGTTCAGTATTTCTGTTGTGCCATTGTTTCCCTCTGTTTGGGTTTGTGATCCTAACTTGAGTTCGCTAAATCACTTTTACGTCTATTAAACAGTGAAATATTTATGTTACCTGCAATTACAAAAGAGAGAAAAGAAACAAAAAAAGTCCAATACGAACACTCAAGACATTTGTCTTAGGAAAAACGATAAAATGACAAAACAAAAGTAAACAGAACACTACACAGAACACTGAATAGCAACGGCACGCTTCACAGAACACCGAAGAGCAACATGAACCGTAAACCGGAAGTGCAATCGGTGAGCAGTTATAGGAACTCTAATATCCGAGTTTATGTTAGCTAAAAATTCCATCAAATAATAAATTTTAGACATTCGTACAGCCTTGAAAATGAGCCAAAAAATACCGCAAAAAATGCAAGAAAAGGAATTGTAAGAAAATAGTGATACCGGACATAAGTCAACGAAACAACTGATCTGAAGGCACTTGACTTTGGACAGACATAATGGTGATAATCTTCCCTTAACCTGGAACAGTGGTAGAACACAAGACTTAAATATAGAATTCAGTTGAAAATGACTCAACAGATCGATACAAAGCAAGGCTGTACGGTAAACTACATTTGTTAATTTCTGTGTCATAAGGCCTCTTGTGAAGAGTTGTGTCATTTGGCAAAACAAGCAACGCAAAACAACCCAGCTGAATCCATGTCATTTAAGTTGGAGACTGTTAGATAGTTGTTTACTAGGAAATCATTGGAAATCTCTTTAATTAATCGGAAGATTAAAATCAAGTGCATACGAGAAATGTTGACACACATACACACTTGTACATTGTTATGCATTAGGTAAAACCTAAGTCGTTAGTATTTCAATTGAATTTATGTATGGTTTGCATGTCGCGGCCTTTTATAGCCGACCATACAGTAGGTTGTTTACTCATTATTGAGTCATATGTTGCATTCGTTTGCTTATATCCTCTTTATTTGAACTTTGGTGGATAGTTTTCTCATTCGCAATCAAACCACATCTCCTTGAATGAATTAGGTGATGACAATGCAATAAGAAACTCAACATATACCCTTACGATACTTACCATAGAGGAAATCCTTAATAATCATAGGTCTGCTCTATGTTCCTTTGAAATTTCAACCAAAGATGGAGAACTTCCATCACTGTATTGTACTTAAAAACGAAAACGATAAAATTGGCTTACGAAAGCACAAATGTAAAGTTCATGAATTTATTGTATATTCATATACTGTGGATTCATTTATTTTCGTGGGTACCAATTTTCGTGGTTTGAGGAAAACTTACATATTCGTGGATATTTAATTTCGTGGTTTTGACAAAAGCCCACACTCATTCCTTTACAAAATTTGTATTTCGTTGAACATTTGAATTCGTGGTTCTCCTATACCCACGAAATCCACGAAAATTGGTATCCAACGAATATTAATGGATCCACAGTATTCACATTACACATATATCGAAAATAATCACATAATAAGAAAACAAAATAAAGAATAGATTAATTATTGGCAACGCTGAATAGTTCAATATTTTGAAAAAAAAATAGAAAAACATAATACATCACAAGTCTATTGAAATGGAGATTATAAATTTTATTTGAATTAAAGCTTATTCAAATATCAACATTCTCCCTTTCTGAATATTACAACTCTTCACTTTTCTTAATAAAAATATGAAACAAGAGAAATTATTCTAAATAATCAACATTTGTTTATGTATAATCATTGATAATCAATAATGTTTCAATTAAGAATACTAAAAATTAACATATCAATCAAGGACACAAAGTACTATTCGATATGCATACCCTAAATAAGGAAATGGTAGACAATTTCACTTTCAAATATTATCCCGTTGTAAGAAACACACATAGATCAAGCTGTGAACAATACTGACGTTATCCGAACCCTTTATATTTAAAATGTAAACCACATCTTTTGTAGTATATAGTTTCTCAACAGTTGGCACAATAAAACTAAACTTTAAATTCAAACGATTATACAAAATTTAAAAATCATATTTGCATTTGCAAAACTTTAGATAAAAATATTGAATGTTTTTTACATGTACACATCATATGTTTATCTTTTTTGTATTTTTATAAAACTCTTTTATATAAAACACGCATATTCAAAATCATTACAAATATTTCCAAAATACACCCACCTTAAATCTTCAAATATTGTATTTCCTATCATGATTTCTTTGATAAGGGGTTGCTGCTCACAGGGAAGCTTTTTTAATCAAGCGTTCCAAGTTGAAATAGTCCCTTCGTAAATTTTATGAACGCTATTTCGAGTTGGTTGACCGTTATGGAATACTTTAGTAACCCTTTTACATAAGATATCGGATATGTTTCTACGATCCCCTTCCCTTTTCATGAATGTGACCTACTGAGTAAGACTATTTACCAGGTTTGTAATAACATGAGCAACACGACGGTTGTCACGTGTGGATCCGCATCTGATTACCCTTCCGGAGCACGTGAGATCACCCCCGTTTTGGTGGGGTTTGCTTTGCTCATTCTGTGTTGTTTCTTGTTTACTATTATTTGTCTGTTTGTCTTTTTCATTTGAAGCCATGACGTTGTCAGTTTATTTTCGATTTGTGAGTTTGACTGTTCCTCTGGTATCTTTCTCCTCTCTTCTATCGTGTTTCTTTCTATACCTATCATCAAATTTTCAATACGCGAATCAAATAAACAATTTATTACCATGAACGAGCTGTCATTTAGAGAAAATGTGAATAGCTTACTGTAAACCATCTTTTTTTAATCGAGATTCTAATGAGGAATACTGACACCACATACGTGTGCAATATACAATGTATGCAGTCTGATAAATATGTCTCAGTGAACACGAAATTGTTTACAATAAAACACAAATGTAAGAAAAACTTTATTTGACAAAACTAAAAACAACCAGGTAACGTCCACTTGTTTTCTAGGAGAGGATGTTGAATTATTTTGATTTTGATAAGAACTATACAGAATTGATCTTGTCAAAAAAGGTATAAAGATGAATAATCACCAACCCCCGTCCACCTAAAAAACCCCACACAAAATGAATATCATATGTTCGAATATTTGAATCATTTTTTTTTCAATAGATATGTGCATCTGAGAATATTTCTCTTCAGTTTATCATGTTTGGCGCCCTTTATAGCTTGTTACTCGGTGTGAGCCAATGCTCTGTGTTGAAGACGGTACTTTAACCTATAATCATGATATTGGTTTACTTTTACAAAGTGTGACTTAAATGGAGACTCAGAGTTGTCTCGTTGGCACTCATACCACATCTTCCTATATCTATAAGCTTGTTTACTGCATTGCATAATATATCCTCTTTGTTCTCTTATGAGTTGCCCAGAACTTTAACATACTTCTGATAAAACATATCTGTGGTGTTCTTAATTTAAATATAGTTTGCCTGAAAAGACCTATACTTAATACATGTTATACGTCTGAGGTTTATATATATACTCTTTGTTCTTTACTGACAGGGCTGAGTTTGAGGAAGTGGCACAATTTATAAAGACATTTTACTATATACATTGCATGTACAAAATGTAATATATCAAAGATTTACATCCAAGTTATGTGTTCTATGATTTTGTATGTGGCTTAGTAACAAAGAGCATGAAGAGTTTTTACTGGATATTCAGTACATCTAACATATTCAAGGTTTATATCCTCTATGCGTTTAGCTTTTCATGAGCATACATTTAGTATATGCACATGTAGTTCAAACTCCTAACCACATACATTTTACATGAATTCCGTTTCACTAGATGTATCACAAGACTAAGAATATATTCTTAAGTGAGTCTTTTAATAATGTCTTGGATTTAACTATTTAAACCAAACATCGCATTCCATTGATGACATCATGTCATGCATGTATAGCCAGAATGTACATGATGTATTATCAATAGACTCTTTACGATTAGAGTAAACTCTTTATACACTGTAGTAACATAAATCACATTACATTACTGATCATTACTAGATGTATCACTGGAGTGATTCTCATATGAGTCTTTGAAGAAATGACTCGGAGTTAACTCTTTTAAACAAACATCGCATTCCATTAGATGACAATATGTATCGCCAGAATGTATTATCAACATACTTTTCACAATTTGAGTAAATTCTTTATACTAGTAACATAAATCACATTCCGTTACTAGATGCATCACCGGAGTGATTCTCACATGAGTCTTTCAAGAGATGGCTCGGAGTAAACTCTTTTAAACAAACATCGCATTCCATTAGATGACAATATGTATCGCCAGAATGTATTATCAACATACTTTTCACGATTTGAGTAAATTCTTTATACTAGTAACATAAATCACATTCCGTTACTAGATGCATCACCGGAGTGATTCTCACATGAGTCTTTTAAGAGATGACTCGGAGTTAACTCTTTTAAACAAACATCGCATTCCATTAGAAGACAATATGTATCGCCAGAATGTATTATCAATATACTTTTCACGATTTGAGTAAATTCTTTATACTAGTAACATAACTCATATTCCATTACTAGATGCATCACCGGAGTGATTCTCACCTGAGTCTTTTAAGAGATGACTCGGAGTTAACTCTTCTAAACAAACATCGCATTCCATTAGATGACAATATGTATCGCCAGAATGTATTATCAATATACTTTTCACGATTTGAGTAAATTCTTTATACTAGTAACATAACTCATATTCCATTACTAGATGCATCACCGGAGTGATTCTCACATGAGTCTTTTAAGAGATGACTCGGAGTTAACTCTTTTAAACAAACATCGCATTCCATTAGATGACAATATGTATTGCCAGAATGTATTATCAACATACTTTTCACAATTTGAGTAAATTCTTTATACTAGTAACATAAATCACATTCCGTTACTAGATGCATCACCGGAGTGATTCTCACATAAGTCTTTCAAGAGATGGCTCGGAGTAAACTCTTTTAAACAAACATCGCATTCCATTAGATGACAATATGTATCGCCAGAATGTATTATCAACATACTTTTCACGATTTGAGTAAATTCTTTATACTAGTAACATAAATCACATTCCGTTACTAGATGCATCACCGGAGTGATTCTCACATGAGTCTTTTAAGAGATGACTCGGAGTTAACTCTTTTAAACAAACATCGCATTCCATTAGATGACAATATGTATCGCCAGAAGGTATTATCAATATACTTTTCACGATTTGAGTAAATTCTTTATACTAGTAACATAACTCATATTCCATTACTAGATGCATCACCGGAGTGATTCTCACATGAGTCTTTTAAGAGATGACTCGGAGTTAACTCTTTTAAACAAACATCGCATTCCATTAGATGACAATATGTATTGCCAGAATGTATTATCAACATACTTTTCACGATTTGAGTAAATTCTTTATACTAGTAACATAAATCACATTCCGTTACTAGATGCAAAACCGGAGTGAATTTTCATATGAGTCTTTAATGTATAACTCTGTGTAAACATTTTACCACATACATCACATACATATGGCTTTAAACCAGTAATATGTGTTATCTTGTGCCTCTTTAATGAATAACACTGACTAAACCTTTTACCACATACATCACACTTAAAAGGTTGTTCCCCTGTGTGTGTTCGTTTGTGTACTTCTAATACTTGACTCTTCCTGAATCCTTTACCACACACATCACACAAATGGGGTTTTTCTCCAGTGTGCACTTTCATGTGGTGTATCACGGCATAACTGCTCTCAAACTTTTTGTCACAAATATCACATACATGAGGTTTTTTAACAGCATAACCAGTGTGTGTCCCCATATGTTTCCTTAAGCCATCTTTTCTCCTGAATCCTTTACCACACAAATCACATAAATGTACTTTTATATTACCCTTGTGTATTTTCATGTGTATCTGTAAGGAATTCCGACCTATCACTTTATCACAAACATCACATTTGAGGGAGTTACCTTCAGTGTGTATACTCATGTGTATCTGTAAGCCACGACTCTCACTAAATCCTGAATCACATATACCACATGTGTACGGTTTGTCTCTTACATGTGTTTTCATGTGTGTTTTTAAGTCATTATCATGACTAAAATCTGTACCACATAAACCACATTTATAAGGTTTATCACAATTATGCGTTTTCATGTGTGTTTTGAAGTCACTATTTTTACTAAATTTTTTACCACATACGTTACAGTCATGAGATTTTTTATCTGTCATGCCTGTGTGTGTTCTCATGTGTCTCTGTAAATTATCAAGGTTGCTAAAGACTTTACCACATACGTTACCGTTATGCGATAGATTTCCAGTAGGTGTTATTGTGTCGGTCTGTACACTACACTCCTTCTGACTGAACCCATTACTATATGGAGAACATTTAAATGGGTTTGTAATCTTATGTGTTCTTCTCATATGTCTCGTCAAGTCCACTCTATGACTAAATTCGTGAGCACAGATACCACATTTATAAGGTTTATCACCAGTATGTATTCTCTCATGTATTTGTAATTTATCCATCTGACTAAAACTAACATCACATACATCACATTTATATGATTTATCACCAGTATGTATCGTCTCACGTCTTTGTAATTTATCCATCTGACTCAAACTAAAATCACACTTATACTGTTTAGTACATGATAGTTTTTTTATGTGTCTCTGAAGATGATAATTTCGAGTAAACCCTATACCACAAGTCTCACATTTATAAGGTTTAATACCAATATGATCTCGTATATGTCTATGTAATAAAAAAAATGTGCCAAACCCTTTACCACATATACCACATTGAAATGGTTTTTCGCCATCATGTGAACGCATGTGTGACTTTAATAATTTAATTTGATCAAACCCATCACCACACACACCACATTTATGAGGTTTGACTTCAGTATCCGACGTCTTCTCAATATTTTCTCCAGTATCTGACGACTGCTCTATATCTTCTCCAGTATCTGACGTCTGCTCCATTTCATCTCCAGAATCTGATGTCAGTTCCATAACACCTCTGGTATTTGATGTCTGCTTCATATCATCTCTGGTATCATATGTCTGTTCCATATCTTTTCTGGTATCTGACGTCTGTTCCATATCACCTCTGATATCTGACTTCTGGTCAATAATTTATCTATCAAAGAAATATTAAAATACAGATAAAATGTTTAACGTAGTGCTGCAAATTAATTTAATTTATAATTTAACGTTGAAAACTGAGATAATGAGATGACTCTTAAATAGTATGTTTTGTTCAACACTTAATTCACAGTATAAAAATACTCTATCATACATTTCAATCAAAACTGTATGGCTGTTGTTGTTACCTCCTACTGTATAATTTTTCGTCAGCAGCATCAAAATGTTTTTTTGTTTGTGATGAAGTCATTCTAAGGGTCATCACTAGTGGTAGATCATTCCTATATGGTGCGCAGAAGTATGCGCATTGTCACATTTATTTCTTGGTTATTGAAACCTGCTCTATTTGTCATGGTTTAATGACTTCGAATAAATAACATGGTTAAAATGTTTGTAATTAGATCAGTTTAAGATACATATGTTAAGTCAAAGATATATTTGATATGCAGTTGTATTTAATAGCTTTTTCAAGTCTCCTTTCATGGAGAATGAGAAACCACTATATATGGGTCAATGCTATCTATATGGCTCTTTCCCCTTCTCATGGTTCTTTGACTTAAATCTTTTGCCTAGTTTACAAGTTACATTTGTGTTGAATTAAGTTAAATAGAACCACTATAGATGGTTCAATGGTATCTATATGTCTCTTTTCCCTTCCTCATGGTTTCTTTGACTTGAATCGTTTGTTTAGTTTACAAGTTACATTTGTGTTAAGAGAAGTTAAAAGAAAACCACTATAGATGGGTCAATGGTATCTATATGTCTCTTTTCCCTTCCTCATGGTTTCTTTGACTTGAATCGTTTGTTTAGTTTACAAGTTACATTTGTGTTAAGAGAAGTTAAAAGAAAACCACTATAGATGGGTCAATGGTATCTATATGTCTCTTTTCCCTTCCTCATGGTTTCTTTGACTTGAATCGTTTGTTTAGTTTACAAGTTACATTTGTGTTAAGAGAAGTTAAAAGAAAACCACTATAGATGGGTCAATGGTATCTATATGGCTCTTTTCCCTTCCTCGTGGTTTCTTTGACTTGAATCGTTTGCTTAGTTTACAAGTTACATTTGTGTTAAGAGAAGATAAAAGAAAACCACTATATATAGGTCAATTGTATCTATATGGCTCTTTTCCCTTCCTCATGGTTTCTTTGACTTGAATCGTTTGCTTAGTTTACAAGTTACATTTGTGTTTAAGAGAAGTTACTAGTATAGAATTCATGGCACAAATCACATGTTTTAATATTGATCCTGTATCGCTTATCATTTTTGTTTGTTGTCTCTTTTTTTGGCTTCAACCAAAACTTACAAAAATATCAACAAAATCGGTATTAAAGACACTCTAATCATTATCAAGGGTCTAAAGCTTCCAAAGATGTTGACAAAATCGAACTTATTTGTATAGATATTGTCTTGCTGAATATTTTTATTTATTTACTACATTTATGTCTAGATATCTTATAAATAATTTCCAATATACAACATGTACAATTAACAATTATAAGCCAACCATTTGAGAATATTGTTATTAAAGAATGAGAAATGAATATTAAAGTTTTCAACTGACTTTACCGGTCATGCAAATCTAATTATTATCAAACCATGTATTGAACTCATTCGTTGGACAACTATTAACTATCGGTACTGGCATGAACATACGGATTTATGTTGTGTTATTAAAATTTGCTGTTACAAAATATTAGAAATTATTATAAATTAAGGAATGTATCTCCCTCGTGCAAAGCTCTGATTCCTTTCACGGATTTGGCTATACTTTTTGGACCTTTTGGATTATAGCTGTTCATCTTTTATATAAGCTTTGGATTTCAAATATTTTGGCCACGAGCATCAGCTGTGAAGATACATGTATTGTCGAAATGCGCATCTGGTGCAAGAAAATTGATACCGTTAATTTTATTAACTTATAACAGTGAAATATGGTATATATGTTACAGTAAATAGGTGAAATTAGGAATTACACGTAATTACTAAACATTTCAGTAAATACCTGTAATTACTAGCCAATTTAGTAATTACATGTATTTACTAGTTGTTTCAGTGATTACTGGTAATTACTATTTTTTTTGTCATTTTTACAGCTATTTACTAACTTGATGTTTTTGTTTCAAAATTAAAAACATAATTCAAGATACCAAATAAGAAAGTAAAGGGGTAGGGATTTTAAGGGAGCTTACTTAAGGATGTAGGACTATAAGGCACATCAAAAGTGCATACTCTTTAGTGTTTGTGAATTGAAACTGGAAAATGGTTGTTTTATAGGTCTTGAAACTCCGTAAATATATGCATGGAAGACAATGATATCAATCGAAAATTGATTTTCATAATTTTGTTAAACTAAAATCTCAATCATGCACTGTGGTTTAAAACTTTAAAATAACTTTCTCCAAATATCCTGAATTTCTACCAAACTTGGACAGAAGCAAAATGTTAATAATCATACTAAGATAATGTCCGAAAGTAAAGTTTGTAAAAAACTCCTTTTTTCCAAATTACTTATAAACATGATAAATGGACTACTTTTGTTCCTAGTTAACATTACATACACTCTGCAGTTAAAGTTTTTAAAACATAAGATTTTATAAATCATCCTGGATTTTTACCCAATTTTGACAGAACTAGTCAAAAGATAGTATCTATAGAAAAACTTCAATATGTTTTCCTCATTTTTGTTGAGCCTGCGATTAACAACAAAAGAAGACGATACTATTTGTTCTGCAAAACCCTTACAATTTAAAAAGCTTAATACATCGATAACCCATCATCAGCTAGGGGTTGAATTGAAGGTCATATGAATAAGTATTCAATGAGGTCCTAATATTCACTCGCAAGTGCAAAACTCATCAACCTTGTTTCTCAGCTAATTTAACAAAATAGAGCCAGATTGGCTGCTAATAGTGGCTTGCTAAAACCAAGCAAAATGCTTATGTTGGACCTTTTTTTTGTCCCCTAATGCCTAAAATAGTAGTTTACATAATGTTGCCGGTAATTTTAGATATCGCCCTCTTTCAATAGATAAAGTATGAGCACTTAACAGTAGTTTACATAATGTTGCCGGTATTTTTAGATATCGCCCTCTTTCAAAAGATAAAGTATGAGCACTTAACAGTAGTTTACATAATGTTGCCGGTATTTTTAGATATCGCCCTCTTTCAATAGATAAAGTATGAGCACATAACAGTAGTTTACATAATGTTGCCGGTAATTTGAGATATCGCCCTCTTGCAAGAGATTAAGTATGAGCACTTAACAGTAGTTTACATAATGTTGCCGGTATTTTTAGATATCGCCCTCTTTCAATAGATAAAGTATGAGCACTTAACAGTAGTTTACATAATGTTGCCGGTAATTTGAGATATCGCCCTCTTGCAAGAGATTAAGTATGAGCACTTAACAGTAGTTTACATAATGTTGCCGGTATTTTTAGATATCGCCCTCTTTTAATAGATAAAGTATGAGCACTTAACAGTAGTTTACATAATGTTGCCGGTAATTTGAGTTATCGCCCTCTTGCAAGAGATTAAGTATGAGCACTTAACAGTAGTTTACATAATGTTGCCGGTAATTTGAGATATCGCCCTCTTTCAATAGATTAAGTATGAGCACTTAACAGTAGTTTACATAATGTTGCCGGTATTTTTAGATATCGCCCTCTTTCAAAAGATAAAGTATGAGCACTTGACAGTAGTTTACATAATGTTGCCGGTAATTTGAGATATCGCCCTCTTCCAATAGATAAAGTATGAGCACTTAACAGTAGTTTACATAATGTTGCCGGTAATTTGAGATATCGCCCTCTTTCAATAGATTAAGTATGAGCACTTAACAGTAGTTTACATAATGTTGCCGGTAATTTGAGTTATCGCCCTCTTGCAAGAGATTAAGTATGAGCACTTAACAGTAGTTTACATAATGTTGCCGGTAATTTGAGATATCGCCCTCTTTCAATAGATTAAGTATGAGCACTTAACAGTAGTTTACATAATGTTGCCGGTAATTTGAGATATCGCCCTCTTCCAATAGATAAAGTATGAGCACTTAACAGTAGTTTACATAATGTTGCCGGTATTTTTAGATATCGCCCTCTTTCAAAAGATAAAGTATGAGCACTTGACAGTAGTTTACATAATGTTGCCGGTAATTTGAGATATCGCCCTCTTCCAATAGATAAAGTATGAGCACTTAACAGTAGTTTACATAATGTTGCCGGTAATTTGAGATACCGCCCTCTTTCAATAGATAAAGTATGAGCACTTGACAGTAGTTTACATAATGTTGCCGGTAATTTGAGATACCGCCCTCTTTTAATAGATAAAGTATGAGCACTTAACAGTAGTTTACATAATGTTGCCTATCACATTTGAATTTGCATTGATCAACATACGAGGGTCTTCTATTTGGTTTATATTGTATATTTTGTAATTTTGTATTTTGATTGATGTCAGTCGTTTGCTTCTGGAATAAAATTGAGAATGGAAATGGGAAATGTGTCAAAGAGACAACAACCCGACCGTAGAAAAAAAAACAACAGCAGAAGGTCACCAACAGGTCTTCAATGTAGCGAGAAATTCCCGCACTCGGAGGCGAAGGCTATAGCGTTGATTCTCTCTTTAATGGGTGTTAAATACATTTTAATATTAATAGGATTTAGATTAATAAAATCATGAAAATGAAATCCAAGTTATTTTGTTCAGATGCTTGATATATTTTTAGGGCAAGTGAATTACTGATTTGACTCAACTATATGAAGCCAATATTAAGTAATAAATGGAAAGCGAATATTTTATGTTTTTATATATATATATATATATATATGCATGTATGCACGAAACTTGTTAAGGATTTGACCAAAATTTAAAAAGGTATGTACATTTATCGCCATTGAATTATAGAACCACTAGCTGTAATCAAAGGTCTATAAATGATTTTAACAAAATCTAATTTATTTTTGAAGATCTCGTCTCACTAAATATGTTTTCTTATTTAAATGTCTAGCTTGCCTCTATTGTATAAATACTTTCCAATAGACAATAAACAAATAAGCGGCCAAAAGCTGTAAACATTGTCATTAAAGAGTGAGCACTGACCATATCGGTTAATTTATTTATTTGTCAACAAATGCCCGAGTGGACACAGTGTATATAAAGTGCGAATCCAGCTAGTTCATTTTTACTGTTATATGCGGGTATGTCTATTGTAGAATAAAGGATCATGGGAAAACTGTATTTGTTTACGTTTTGAAAATATCAAGTTACAGGATTTTAAGTTAAGTTTTAACATATTTTCATTGTGATATGTCTTTATAATATACAAACATAGCATTAAAGTTCAAATAAGTGTTATAAAAGCATCATAATATAGCATATCGATTATTGAAAGCGATCCATTTTAACTATAGATGCGATGAATTATCACTGTTAGAGCAGTCATTATTAATGTAGAATTTTCAAAGATGCGAGGAATTTTTATTGTAGAATTATGTGATAAATGCACTTGCAACAAATGAAAAAAAACTTAGTTGATGACTTTAGGATTTATGATACATGTATTTTCAAATTGAAATACAAACTCCTCATTCATTCTTCATCAAATATATAGCTTTTCAAACTTCAGTGTAACAAAAGCGATTCTCAAAATGTCATATTGTATTCTTCAGATTACGTTTCTCCTTGATTTTAACTTATATAGGGAATCACTGGAAGGTGACAGCAGCGGGCCCTCTTAGGCAGTCAGTGGGCCCCTACTTATGAAAAATTCTAGATCCGCGAATGGATACTACCGCAGAGGTAAAACCATGCACATTTGGGTTATTGTACACGAAATGCATGCTACAATTCATTTTTGTTTATTTTAGACCCTTTGGAACTCTATGTGTGCTATTTCAGCAACTAGACAAAAAATCCCCGAACTAGATACACGGTTAGATTCAGCATGTCAACGAATTCCAAATATCTATATTAAAGGACTTTTGTCTATAAATTTGGACCCCACAAAATTGAAAAAGTGACCAAAAAAAATAAAAAAATGCATGCATCGGATACATTTGTTATTGAAGGTATGACTGCAACAATAGGATGAATATGTATAGATTATTACATGGCATTTTTCATATCAAACCCTTTATCGGCCCAAGGTTGTGATATCAGCCCAAGAGCCGCAGGCTCGAGGGCTGATGTCATGAACGAGGGCCGATAAAGGGTCTGATATGAAAAATGACATGTAATTATCTTTTTATCATATACTTCAGCAGAAAATATACAGAGAAGAACTATTAAAATTCAATTTTGATTGTCCTTGCACTTTCAGAAGATATTTACAGACAACCAAAACAAGTTCTTTACTTTAATTGTTTTATTGATATAGCAACCATGCCAGGTATTTTATTTGTTTTGTCACAACAGTCATCATGTTCTTCAATAATATTGTCACCTCATTTATGTCTTTCAAAACATGTTAAACTTAATTCATTTTGCTCTTCAACTATTTTGGGAAAAGTCTTATCACTTGCCGTTTTCCGCGTTCTGTTTTCGTTTTCAATCAAATTTCCGGAAATGCACGAAGTTGCATGTGATAAACGTCACGGAAATTAACGGAAAGGCATGTGATAACATTCCGGAAGCAGTCAATAAAGGTACCTTTATCAGCCCGCTATGGAAATTCTTAAGAATCTGGTCAATTAACCTAGTAATCCTTTCATAGCCTTTTGATATTTTCAAATGTTATTGAACTGTAAAATTTTAGTAATATTTTATACAAGTATATGATAAACAAAAATATCTTATTCTTGGGTCTCATTGGGGGGTTCTGATCCCGGATCCCGCTTACTGTTTTGTCAGATTCCCGTATTCAGCTTATTGTTTTGTCGAATTCCCGTATCCCGCTTATACTATGCAGTTCTAATTTTTATCCGTGTCCCGCTAGACCTCATTTCCTGTTTTTCACTACACAATCATTTGACTTTCACCTGTCACGCTTGCAAAAAATCGGCAATCCGGCGTGACGCTTATACCCAAATGCGACCCACTATTTTACTCTATTTTGATGCATATTAAGCCCATTATAAATGTATTAAAAAAGTAGCGTAGATTTTTTTATCCCTTTTTATCCCGTCTCGTTTCGTTTTTGAGCCATATATAGATGTCGTATGTGACAATGAGACAACTCTCCATCCGAGTCACAATTTATAACAGTAGACCATTATACGTCAAAATACGGTCTTCAACATGGAGTCTTGGCTCACACCGAACAGCAAGTTATAAAGGGCTCCAGTGTGAAACCTTTTAAACGGGAAAACAAAGGTGCAATCTATATCAAGATGTACGTAATTAGTGGTGAAGTGTCATGGAAATGGATAAAAAAATAAGGATAAAGATCCCTATACGCTTTATAAGAAACTAAATGAATAGGCATAGTTTAACCTGTATTTTTAATATTTGAATTAAATTGGGTGTTATCATAATGATTATCCAATAAAAAAAAGCAAGCCAATCAACTAAAGTCTTGCTTTACATGCTCAAAGAAATGAGCTGTAATAGATAAAAAAAAATTATACAGTGAAAATGCACCGCATATACAATAATAATGATTCGCTCCACAGTGAAAATGAAAGAATAGTATCATTATTCGACAGTAAACATGACTAGCATTACGAAATCATCATAGTGGAATTTAGTTAAATATGAAGAAACTGAATGACAAAACATATTGCACGTTATACAACTTTAATAATTGTATTAAAATGAATAGTTTTTACTGCAAAAACATCTAACCTGTTAGTATTAAAGCACCTGCACGATCTGTTCATGAAATGTCCTAAATATTCACTTATTTTGGTATATATTTCACAGCTGGATGGATTTAGGCGCAATAAAACCCCGCTCGCATCTCTTACTTTGTTTTATTAGTATTATGTATTTCTGAACATATACATTTTAACTAATTTTCTTGATTTTCTTCAGAAATTAAAAAAAGTTCTTCTGTTTATTTATCATTCTACATTAGACATTTATGGCATATACAGTAAAAATGATATTTTAGGATCCGCACTTTACATACACTGGGACATAGGATTTTAATTATCTCCATTTCAAGAAATAATTGTAAATTGCGTTTAAAGTAAAAAAAAATAAAGAGAAAAACACTATATATACACATTATATACAATGAATTTTCAATCTAACAAAGAACTTTTAAAATGAAATAAATATAAAGGGACTTTTAAAACCACAATTTTACATTTTTGTATACACAATTTATTATGATCCGTTTAAAGTAAAAAAATAAATAAAGTGAAAAACACTGATAAATGTCAAATAGGCTTTCCATACAATTTTCAAATCTAACAAAGAACTTTTAAAATAAAATAAATATTAAAGGGACTTTTAAAACCACATTTTTACATTTTTTGTACACAATTTATTATTATCCGTGGGGAGAACATAGACATCGCGATGTCAACATGTAATCAATATAAATACTTACAAATATAATGTGGAAGAATAGTGTAAAGGTAAATAAACGTTCTCAAATTGACCAGGTCGTGGGTCTCAAAACACAATACAAAGGGAGATAATAGAGATAAACCTATGGAACGCACTTTTAATAAATATGTTATCAAATAATCATGATAATATCTATAATACTAAATTTACGAGATCCAATTTGTCAGCCGTCATCACGTAAAAACGACGAATCAAAGAATTCAACTTTATATATAACTAATATAGTACAAAGGTGTAGATTAAAAATTATACCACTCCAGTCTCTTTTGTTTTCCGCGTAATTAATATTGCGAATAATAAGGTAGTTCCGGGTCGAGTCCGATACCGATACCAATAGTATATTCACCTGTTACCTATTACCTTATCTTTACGTTCCGCATATGACAGGCGCACCACCAAACGGTGTATTTAGAATTTTGCTGTATACTATTGAATAAATAATATTATACTATTGAATAAATAATATTCCATTCCAGGCCTTTTGTTTTCCAAATTATTAATATTACCAATAATTGATAGGTTCCAGGTCGACGGGTTCAAACAGAAAGATTTTAAAAGCAGAGAAAACTGTGCATTTTATAATCGGCATGACTTTTTGGCGGATGACAGTACCAATACTAAAATAAGGCATACGCATAGTTATATACTTTAATTCCGTCACGGATCCGCGATATCACGGGTGTGTTCTAGTACGATTGAAAATTCGGAATGCAGCAACGAGAACTGGCTTATGACAAGTCGGGAACAAAACTTGACTTTCCATACAGTTTATGTACTCACCTAAATTGTTACTTGGATGGAGAGTTGTCTCATTGGCACTCATACATCACATCTTCCTACATATATCTATTTTTCAATCTAACAAAGAACTATATTAACATATAAAGGTAAACGATATTTTCACAATTTCACATGTTGTATACATAGTACTACATAAATTAACTATTATTCCCGTGCGAGAGAACAAAGACATAATGTGATATCAAAATGTTGTTAATAAAAACTTACCAATCGATTGTGAAAGAATAGCAAAGGTAAACGATCTCAAGTTGACCACGTTTGACCAGGTCGTGGGTCACCAAACACAATGCAAAGGGAGTTTATGGAACGCACTTTCAATAAATATATATATAATCAAATATACTATTGGCAAAATTGGAATACAGTTCCGATCGAGAACTTTCAGTGATCCTTATAAAAGATCGGGAACAAAACTTGTACATTATTTCAGGGTGTGCCAATTGTAGTTTCCTTCTGTTATTTTTCTACATGATAATACTTAATTGTTATTGCAGTTGCGAATCAAGAGGGGGTCCGGGGCTGAAACCCCTTTTCTTTGGACGAGTTGCATTTGAATCAGGACTTATGGTTGGAACCCACCCTTAATTTGTCCTGTATGGGAACTCCTCCTCCCCCCCTTTTTTTTTAGAATGGTTGGATCCGCCCCTGGCTTGTTTGGGTTATTGACCAATGATGGACTACGCCTTATAATTCTAGAAGTAATACACGTACTGTTTACCGACATACATTGTATTTTTTCAGATTGCCGGTTGACATTTTGTCTTTCTTTTTTCTGTGCGATTACATTTAAAGAACGTAATAGAAAATATTAATTCTATGCTCACATTGGCAAGTAATTGTTTCTGTCATAAGGAAATAATGTTCAAAATAAAATATACTTGGATCATTTCAAGATTTCAGATGTTCTTTTCTTGCGATAACAATTTAACTTATGGTACATAAAGTTAAGCGAAAAACAATTATCCGCTGTATTTGTACGAGGCTAGGAAACAAGGTGTATGCAAGACTACACCTGTTTCGAGCCGAGTGCAAATACAGCTGATATTTAAAGGCACTAAACAGTTATTGTCTTTATCCTGCAATTAACTCTGTAGATTGTTTGTGTTTTGAAAGACACAACAAACTACCATATTTAGCATTTATTTTCGATTTGTAATCCCTTGAGGCCTGCGTAGTAATATTCAAATCACACATTTTACGCTGAAGACGGTATCGCAAAAAAGAATCTCGAATGGTCAACAATAATACATCGCTCAAGATGAATAATTGTCTATTTTAACGTAACAACTAATTTCAACAGTAAAAACAAATAACAAAACATTGTCAATTTTGGAACAGAAGTGTACGAGTTGTCCTACGCTTCAGACTTGACATTCACTAAACATGCATGCTGAAATTGACATGACAATCATACACATTCAAGTGGGCGCAGTGGGCGCAGCTTTAAAGCGATATCTGTATAGTATACAGATACAGCATAGCGATATCTGTAGGCCTGTATCTGTATAGTACGACACCCAATTGCAAGATAAATAGCAAGTCATGCACACAAAATTACACATATAAACATGATAAAGCAAGAGTTCATACCAGTATATAAACATGCGGCACAAAAGTTCTTTAAGCATCTCACAAGTCAAACACATACTGATACACCCAATTTTGAGATAAAAACACAAAAGCAAAAAATAAAATGGTTTGCACATACAAAGCACATTTAAAGCACATATAGACTAGTTAGTTACTAAAATTAGCACAAAGCAGCAGGTAATCATGGTGATGTAAAGTAAAGTACTATATAGAATATAGTTTACTATAATAAATATAACAAATGAAAATGAATTTGCCATCCTGAAAATTAAGTATTAAACCGAAAATAATCAACAGAAATTAATTTGTATTGCATGCAAACCATTGGCATTAACTGCCAGGTCTACCAAGAATTAATCAAGTTTTTGAATTGATTTAAAGATGATATATATGACGAAGCTCATCTGACAACTCAATCCAAAGTGTAGCAAGTCCATTAATATAGGTGTTACATTTTTGCACATATTTATTCTGTCTAACCTAAAACAAAAATAAATGGCAAAATACAGACGTTCTAATGCAGACAACAATTAAATGCCAGTCCCGACGACGACCATGTTATTGGCTGCTTTGTCTTAAGATCAACTAAAGTGGAAATTATTTCACGTCAAAACAGTACCTTTATATCCCGACTTGTGCTGACAAAAATCATTGTAATTTAATTAAACATTAGAGCTTAGCTACTAATACTGGGTCCCGTTAAACCAACGGTATATCAACATAACTTTAATTAAATATTAGAGCTTAGCTAGGCCTACTAGTACTGGGTCCCGTTAAAACAACGGTATATCAACATAACTTTAATTAAATATTAGGGCTTAGCTAGGCCTAATCATTCCCGTTAAACCAACGGTATATCAATATAACTTAAATTCAATATTCTGGCTTAGCTATGCCTTAATGGTTCCCGTTAAACCAACGGTAAATCAACACAACTTTAATTAAATATTAGAGCTTAGCTAGGCCTACTGGGTCCCGTTAAACCAACGGTATATCAACATAACTTTATTTAAATATTAGCGCTTAGCTAGACCTACTGGTTCCCGTTAAAATAACGGTATATCAACATACCTTTTATTAAATATAACAGCGTAGCTATAGGCCTATTGAGACCCGTTAAACCAATGGTATATCAACATACCTTTAATAAAATGTTAGAGCGTAACTATAGGCCTACTTGGTCCCATTAAACCAATGGTTAAACCAATGGTATATCAACATACCTTTAATTACATAGTAGAGCGTAGTTATGTCTACTTGGTCCTGTTTAACCAACGGTATATCAACATACCTTTAATTACACGTCAGAGCGTAGAGCTATAGGCCTACTGGATGCCGGTAAAGCAACGATATATCAAGATATCTTTAGTTATTCATTATAGTGTAGCTAGGCCTACTGGGTCCTGTTAAACTAACCGGCGGTATATTAACATACCTTTAATTATATATTGTGTAGCTTGGCCTACAGGGTCCCGTTAAACCAACGGTTTATCAACATACCTTTAATAATATATTATAGTGTAGCTAGGCCTACTGGGTCCCGTTAAACTAACGTTATATCAACGTAACTTTAATTTGATATCATGATCATGATGATAGTGTAACTAGGCCTTCTGGGTCCAGTTAAAACAACGGTATCATGGGTATATCAACATACCTTTTATTAAATATAAGGGCGTAGCTATGTCTACTGTGTTCCGTTAAATTAACGGTATATCAATATACATTTAATAAAATATTACAGCTTAGCTAGGTCTACTGGGTCCCGTTAAACTAACGGTAAATCAACATACCTTTGATTGAATATAGAACGCAACTAAACCTACTGGGTCCTGTTAAACCAACGGTAAATCAACATACCTTGAATTAAACATGTTCAATATTAGAGCGTAGCTAGGCCTTCTGCGTCCCGTTACATCAACGGTAAATCAACACACCTATAATAAATATTAGGGCGTAGCTAGGACTACTGGGTCCCGTTAAACCAACGGTATTTGTTGTCTTATATTTGTATTAAAAGTTTCTTTTTTAATCCGGTTAATTTGAGGTAGCGGGCGCGTAGCTACGTTTACGTCAAAACGCCCGGGCGTACACTTGAATTTTGTTAAAAAAATATTTTAATCTAATTAAGAAAATAAAAACTTGAGAGAAGCACAGCAGCTTTATAATTCTTTCTTCGTTTGCTTGTAATTGCGGATCAATTGACGAAATTTACTTTTAATCAAATGGTATCATATCATTTATTTGTTCATTTTCTGTCAAGTCTGAAGCTACTGTGAGTTTTATACTCCCTTACCTTTTGTTTTAAGCAATCCTTTATCTCCTTAGATTCATTTTGTGGTTTACAGTTTTGTCGAGCCTGTGACATACATTTGTATTTATAACACCAAAGCGTCACATAGCGATCCTACATTTCTTCGGCAACGTCAATATCTAGGTTAAGTATGTTGAGAAACTTATTTTTTAAATAATAATAAATTTGCCAAACCTTTGTGAAAGTTTCCAGAAGTTGAACAGAAACTGTTTATGGTCAAAAGAGTAAACTGACTGAGAGCATAATATTGAAGTTAGTTTTCCCGTGTTTTACGGACACAATTAACGGGTACTAAAAGTCATAGTGTGGGGTTAAAAATTTACACAACAAATTCATTGTCAAAACTTCATCGAATTGAATGAAACTTCAGCAGATTCCAAGCATTTTATTTTTGTCTGAAGCAAAGTTTTTAAAGTTAACTATTTGTTTATTCATTTTTCAGTATTATACTGATAGACTGTATGACTTTTTTTTAAATTATCAATGCACCAATCTTCATAAATTGTCATGAAACTTGGCCCAAAACTAGTACTCCAGATCAAGAAAAAATGTCTAAAGAAAATTTGGATTTTTTTAAAATCCTGTAATGGACTGATAAATGGATTCATTTTTTGCGGGGGGAATCCTTGACAAAAATAAATAGGGTCCACAGAACCCTTTACGATATCTCATTTTGCACCTAAACAATTAATGTTCATTTACGAAATTTGGAAATAGAAAGGTGATTTTGTTTGTTAATTGCTTTACCCTCACAGCTCATTTAAAACATATTTAAAAGCTACTGGATCCAATGATCATTATATTTCAAATTAACAAAATGAATAATTTAACATAACAAATATAAACCATTTAGATTTTAAAGTATGTTGCTACTGATGAGTTTTTAATGACAGGAATGGTATTCATTCTCGTTAACTCATTAGCTTCCTTGGGCCTCGCTCCCTATATCTAATCCACTACAAGAACTTGTTTGACATGGATACGTTTGGAGTCCTCAAACCCTTCGCAAAGGTTCGGGCGTACACGTAAAAATTACCTAGCTACGCCACTGGTACGAATGAAGAACTTTTATAAAATGTATATAAAATGCTTTATATTGCATTACATTGTTTGTAATCATGCGTTCCATAGGTATATCTCTATTACCTCCCTTCGAAGTTTGTTTTGATATTAGCACAAACGAAAAAATACTTATATAATTGTATTTACCTTTTCTAGTCTAATAAAAGGTAAGTTTTATATTTCTTCCACGTTACATATTCACTGAACCGTGTCGAACTATATTAATATCGTGTATTTTAAACCAAAATGATTCACAGTCATTATACTGTCTTTGTTACATTGGAAAATGTATGGAAAGCACATTTAACATTGATTACATTACTATAAACTCTATCACGTACAATGAATATTTTAAATAAACAAAATTAAAGTGCATATTTATATACACACATGGTTTTTAAAGGGGTCTCTGAATTTGTTTTAATGTTATAATATATACTAGAACACACCCGCGAAATCGCGGGCATTCAGAGCGTATTTGAAAGGATGAGGCCCCTCATTGGGGGGGGGGGGGGGGGGGGGGGTCCTAGTAATCACATAATCACCATTTTTTTGCCAATATAATCACATAATCATTAAATATTTGCTTATCTTTAGTAATCAAATAATCATAAACTAAAAATACAGTCCTAGGTAATCAAATAATCATGAAATATTTGGCTTAATAATCAAATAATCACTAAAAAAACGGCCAAGTAATCACAAAATCAAAAACCCCATGAGGGCCCTCAAGGATGTAAAGTGTTGTAGGAAGAATTATGAAAAAAGATTTAATGACTTGATAATTTCAGGAAGAGTATCAAAAGTCATAGGTACTTGGGGACAGGAAAATGTTTTTTTTAACCCTCCTCCTTTTTTTCCCAAATTCCCATTTTTTGTTTTCTATTAATTTCATTATGAACATACATTTAGTTAACATGTATTATGAACATTCCAGTCAGGAGCCTGTAATTCAGTGGTTCAGTGATATTTGTTTTTCGTTAATTTTTTGTACATAATAAGGCTGTTAGTTTTCTCATTTGAATTGTTTTACATTATCATTTCGGGGCCTTTTATATCAGACTATGCAGAGGCGGATTTAGGCCCCCCCCCACACTTTTTCTGGAAAATAGTTGGTTGCTTATATAGGAAATCACTGAAGCATGACCGGAGCGGGCCCCTGCGTATGAAAATGTCCGGATCCGCCACTGCGGAGTGGCCCTGATCCCAATATATCCCGGGCTTAAAAACATGAAATTCCGATGTTCTGAATTTATTATACAAATTAAATATCTCGTCATCCCGAAATTCGAAAAAAGAAATCCCGGATCCCGAAATGGTCCATCCTGAAATTTCGATCTTCACCCTCTCTATAAAATAAACCTTGTGACTGCCGTGGATAGTAAACTTGAAAATGATAATCAGACAGAAAATACACTTAATTCGTGGTATATGTATTTGTTTCAAAGTTAAAAAAAACAAACACAAATCGGAGGTCTAATCTGACTTAAATTTCGTCTATTGACGGATAGAAGACAGAAAATACACTGTATTCGTAGTAATTATGTATGTTTCAAGTATACAGAAAAACGCAAACCGGAAGTCTAATATGACTTAAAATTTCGCCCAATGACGGAAACATGACGTCTTTTTGCTCGTTTTTCACCCAAAATAACTCAATCTGAATAATCATATGAATGGATGACAAATGCGATTATGCACTGTACCCATAGGACACAGAGGCATGATGATTAATTTATTGTGGAAAGAAGAGAAGCGACACCCAAAATGAGGTCTTCTCGTTAAATAAACTCATCATAGATACCAGGACTAAATTTAGTAAATACGCCAGACGCGCGCTTCGTCTACATAAGACTCATCAGTGACGCTCGAATCCAAAAAAGTTAAAAAGCCAAAAATATAGATACTGGCATGACTGGTGTATAATCATGATAATAATTATATTATTAAATGTTAAAGGTACATATTTTTTTCGACGCTATCAATCAAATTTTTATTTTCAAAAAACTTTTATAGGTATGGGACTAATCTGTATATATTTTTCTCACTTGCACAAGTTGCATGACCACAGTATTGTTAACCATTTAAACTTAATTTCTACAAGTCAATTGTTTATTGAATTATTTTTTGTGTGAATTAGGTATGTCATGTATGTAATAAAATTGAGAATGGAAATGGGTAATGTGTCAAAGAGACAACAACCCGACCAAATAAAAAAAAAAACAACAGCAGAAGGTCACCAACAGGTCTTCAATGTAGCGAAGGCAGGCAGGTGGGTCCATTGATCAAGATGAAATCTCTTTGACATTGTTTTTTTCTTCACATTTAGTTGTTTTCTTTGAATAAATGAAGGTCAAGTTCAATTTTCTTAATTTTGCCTTTCTTGTTGATGAATTGTTGAACTTTCCAAAGAAATCTACTTTTGATAAAATACTTATTAATTAGTTCTTTATCATTACTGTTCAAAGGGAAATAACTCAATTGCGTGAAAACGGTTTTTCAATATTTCTGTTCAAAGGGAAATAACTCAAATTTATATATGAGTATAACTCTTGGCTATTGACATTGATGAGTGAAAAGTGTCACAAACAGGGTTACAAAAATACGAACCCGACCAAAAACTTGGGATGATTTCAGGTGTTCCGAGGGATTTATAAAGTATGGTTTGATTTATATGTAGCTCGATTATATTCATTATGTAATAATTAAATTTTATCATTTTTAGATGATTTGGACGAATTAAATTTTAAAGATTGGAAAAGAAGGCGCAAATCATATCATAAGTAAAAGGTTTAAACATCATGATCATGGAAATATAGCAGGCACCACTACAATATATGTCATTCTAATCAGACTAGACAATATAGATATTTAAATAGTTGTCTTCCCTAAACAACCTACAGACAATAAAGAGATGTTACACTATAGCCATGGTGGGGAGGAGAGGACAGGAACAGATACTTTTTCAGATACGGAAAATAAAGAGATTTTAACAGTGATCTCCCCTGAACAACCAACAGACAATTTAGGGATGTTCCATGGCGGAAAGGATAATAACGAAACAAATATGGGTTCTGATACTGACATCTACACTGAACAACCAACAGACAATTTTGAGATGTTCAACGGCGGACAGGATAATAATGAAACAAATATGGTTTCTGATACCGAAATTTCCACTGAACAACCAACAAACGATTTCGAGATGTTCCTCTTTGCACAAGACAAGACAGAAACAGATATGGTTTCTGATACCAAAATCTCCCATAAACATGATGAACAACCTAAAGACACATTAGAGACGTTCCACGACGGACAGGACAAGACAGAAAAAAATATGGTTTCTGATACTGAAATGTCCCCTGAACAATCCACCGACAAGTTAGATACGATACACCGCGAACAGGACAAGACAGAAACAAATATGTTGTCTGATCCTGAAAAGAAAAATAAACTGACATTCATCCCTCTTTATCAAACCAGTACAGACCAACTGATTGATAAGGCATATCAGACTTGTACAGACCAACTGATTGATAAGGCATATCAGATTTGTACAGACCAACTGATTAATAAGGCATATCAGACTTGTACAGACCAACTCATTGAGAAGGCATATCAGACTTGTACAGACCAACTGATTGATAAGGCATATCAGACTTGTACAGACCAAGTGATGGATAAGGCATTTCAGAAAAGTGAGAAAGTTGATACTGGTACTGAATGTGTTAATGAGTACCAGGGTAGTGTTTGTGGTAAAGGGTGCAAAACTAGTGCATATGGTAAAATGTGCCAATGTAACTTATGTAATAAAGGATGTGATCAGTCTTGCATTGTACATAAAGGCTACAAACCTTTTAAATGTGGTGTCTGTGACGTGGATTTCACTAGGAAGCAACACATAGAAATGCACATGAGAACACATACTGGTGCTAAACCATACAAATGTGATTTATGCGATAATACTTATAGTCGGAGTCATCACTTACGGAATCATATGAGAACACATAACGGTGATAAACCATTCACATGTGATATATGTGATAAGACATTTGGTGAGCGTTCTCACATGCAGAAACACAGGAAAACACATACAGGCGAAAACCCGAGTAAAATATGTAAATGTGATGTATGTGAAAGGGAATTTAGTCTGCTCTCTGACTTAAAGAGACACATGAAGACACATACAGGTGATAAACCTCATAAATGTGAGTTATGTGATAAAGCTTTCTGTAGGAAGGAACACTTACAATCCCACATGAGAACACATACTGGCGATAAACCTAATCAATGCGAGGAATGTGGTAAAGCTTTCACTAGAAAGGAAGGCTTACGAGTACACATGAGAACACATAGTGGCGAGAAACCGTTTGCATGTGATATTTGTGGTAGAAGTTTTACTTGTAACAACGACCTGAAAAGACATACACGCAGACATTTAAGACATGATGAACATGGTGAAGGACCCTATAAATGTGATATGTGTGATAAAGATTTTATTCGGACATCCAACTTAAAAGTGCATAAAAGAACACATACTGGTGAAAAAACATTTTTGTGTGAGATATGTGGTCTGACATTTAGCCTCTCAATTTCTTATGCTTCACACGTTACAAAACATAAGGCTAAGAAGACCAAATTACTTAAATCAAATTAAGCAAAACAAGCAATTCATATATATAGAATGTACGTTTAGCTGAATCTCCACCCTATATACATATAATTTTAAAGAAGGAAACTTTAAAGACATTGAACTTTTGTATTGCCTTACTTTATTAATAAACGTTTGAAAAATATTATTAGCAATTAAGGGAATACTTATATTAGTCTGAGCGTCAGTGGGATTAATTTAAACATATATGTATTCATAGTCGATTTAGAAACAAGTTATTACAACTTATATTAATAATAAACCCCTTTTCACTGTGCTTGGTGCGAATGTTGCCTTGTATACTTGCTAAAATGTTCAGGGTTCGACCGATGCAGGAAATTCAGGTTTGCTGTCACTCTAGAATTTTGTTGCAATACAATAATTTTTTATCTGGTAGGGGACTATGTATTGCCTTGCAGTACTCTCAGAATTCCTGTACTTCTAATTTGCGTCCTGAAACGAACTGTTATTTATATGCATTATTGCCTTTGTCCCAGATTTTCATTTATAGGTAGATCTTTTAATTTGAATCGGTCTTTGTTTGTAATGAACATTGCTGAATACCAAGCACAGAGCCATCATGGCAAGCTTTGAAATGTTGTCTGTCTAAAAGTATAATGTATCCATCCATGACAAAACATCAGTATATACACAGCAAAATAAACATACACACCGATATATAGAAAATGCGGTATCCATGGACACAAATAAGAAGACGTCGGCAATGAGAGATGCACAGTTTGTTCCCATAGAAATGTCGACAACTTTTTTTCTTATAATAATTCTACCTCCAAATTCACCAATTATGTTGTCAATAAGAGATTCCAGCATACTGATCACTTGTTTCTATGTGTAGCATTTTTTCTTTTTTTTTCAATATTTTCGAAAGTACAGTAAGACGAGTTTATGACGTCAAATTGTCTGGTTGTAGCACGTTCACGTTTCCTGTTTGCAGTATTCTAATGGGTTGATTCTGTTTTTTATTCCTGAGTCTTGGCAATATGGAGATACAACATTTTTTTACTTATTTAAGTGTGGCCAAGGATAGTAGAACTGTTTTACAAGAACAAATAATAATAAAAACATGAAAATAAATCAAAATTTCGCTTTCTGAAATTCGTGAGATCTCAATAATTCGATATTTTTAATAACCATTGGTAAATCAGGTGTTGATTTTTTCAGAAGAGAAAGCAGTATAATAAGCATGACTAGGAGTTGTGTGAGGGTCAAACATGATTTGGTAAAAAAAAAATCTACAAAATGAGTGTTGCGTTTTTAAAGTCAGTCAGTATATCTGAAAACATTGAAAGAAAATTTTACACAGGTGCCCATTAGAGCATGTAAATGTTGTGCTATTTCGTCTATTAGTGACAGTTTGTTTCTCCTATGTCCAAAAACAATCTGTATTTGTCCTAGTATTTGTTATGTTTTATATATCAGTCGTTTGATTAAGGAGAAAGTATGGTAGAACCACTTTTAAAGTACAATAATGTGAAAAGTCAAATATAGATAAATTAAGCAAATGACAAGGTTTAAAACAAAGAAGCAAAAGATACAAAAGGGACATTCAAAATCATAAGTTATAAATAAATTGACAACACCATGGTAAAAAATAAATAAATGAAAAGACATACAAGGATAAACAAAAAATAACGTAGGAAACCACAAAAAAAACCGTGGCTGTTGTCATGTGTTTTTTAAAGGCATTCGTATGTGGTGATCGATATTTATATTTTGATTGTCCTCGCTAAAACAAAAAACATAATTTTTCATTCGCACACATTTTTATTAGCAAAATGATCCCCTCGAAAACTTGTTGTTTTTGCCTAGAGCCAATCATTCATCACAATAATGTATTTTTTTTACAAATTGCGTATGTGTAATGTGCAGTGCATGGTACATCACCATTAGATGACGCATCTGGTTATAACCACATGTTTTATACTTGACTATAATATTTTGATAAGTTCAAAACGCTGTTAGAAGGTATTGTATTTACGTTAAACTGGTCAACATAAAATGTGGAAAGCTGGGATTCTGATACTTTGTGCAATTCAATTTGTACATGTAAGTTTGTTTAGTACTTATATCATTATTGGTATATTTATTCTTTTTTTCTATAAAACACCGGATTTTTTATACTGACGCAGAGTAGTTTATTTTATTAATCTGTTTATATATTTTCAGAAGATATGAGCAACTCGCTAGTGAAACCTATTCACGTCACATGTCCATTGCGATTACATGATTATACAATTAACTTAGTTGTATTTGGTTAAACTTATTGAAATTTTTGGTCCTCAATGCTCTTCAACTTTGTACTTTATTTGGCCTTTTTAACATTTTTGATTCGAGCGTCACTGATAAGTCTTTTTTTTAGACGAAACGTGCTTCTGGCGTACATATACAATTTTAATCATGTTATCTACGATAAGTTTATTTATTCAATTGAAATGATACATTTTTATAGAAATCATAGTACATGTATCCATGTTGGAAAATAAGTCTGACCTCGGAAGAAAACATACATGACGTCAAACTGGTATATGCAAAATACTAGATCAACTATTCTCGGAATCTTTAATCTTTAAGTCAACACAGTGCAATTGATGATAAAAAAAAACTCTCAGCAGAAGTCATACAGACAAAAACTACTTTTCAAAAAATGCAGTTGGTGTAATTTTTTTTTTATATTATAAATTTTCCTGATTCTTCCTGTTTTTTTCCAACTTCGTTATGGTTTACACAAAAATGTACAATTGAAGTGTACAGTGTATCGTTCGAAATTTGTCGAATGACGTCGAATTGTATGCGATAATTATCGGAATCAGTTAATATAAAACGGTAGAATTGTAAGCGATAATTACCGAAATCAGTCCCCTTTGGTATCTTTCGTCTCTCTTTTTTGATATAAAATGGTAGCAGTTGACAGAAAAAAAAGCATATCCCAAGGCTTTAATCCTTCTTAGAATTAACTGCATTTTTTGCCTTGACGTTTCGTTTATTACCACGTACATTTAATCATTCATATTTTTTTTATTTCAGCAAACAAAATCAGCAAAACGTGAGAATATATGTATATATATATATATCAATATATATCAACGATATTTATAGTTTTCTTACCATTAACCAATCAATTAAGTAAACAATGATGAAAGACAGACAACACCCGAATTATTCTTTGCATATTTTTTTTCTATCAAATTCATTACCAGCTTGTGATTTTCAATTTGTTTGAAAAGGTCAGGTTATTTTAAAATCTGTCCAGAACATAATTCAATAAGCTACAAATGTACGTAATACACATATGAAATGAGAAGGGTGCCAGTTTACAGCTTAGCGAAGCAAGAATCAGTTAGATCCTGTCAATCACTACTGTGGATTCATCATTATTCGTTGGAAAAATGTTCGTGGGTTTCGTGGGTACAGGTGAACCACAAATTTAAATCTCAAACGAATTATAAACTTAATATAGGCTTTGTATGCAGATTGACTATACCACGAAAATTAATATCCACGAAAATGTATGTATTCCTCAACCTACAAAATTTGATACCTACGAAAATAAATGAATCCACAGTATGGCTTTTAAGATTTCTAAATATGCAGAGGAACGACAAAAATTGGATTCATACATTCTTTATCTTTTTAAGTAAGGTCATTTTTAAGGTCTGTCTCACTTAACATTATACAATTTAATTTCGACAACACAGTCTCTCCTTTAACAAAGAGGTGAATGATGTTTGTTTAGTTAGTTTCTTTTTTATATATTATCTGGATTTGATGCGTAGTTTAATTTGTAGGCGATTTCCAGAAACAACATGCGCGGAGATGTTCATAAGAGTTTGTGTTTGTAATGTTATTTCAATATCGTTATGTCAAGGTAGATTACAGATTAGCATATCAATATGAGTGATATACAATTGATTTATATATGCTGAATATACGATCACTGTAAACAACCGCGGAAAACAGAGAAAAAAAAATATAATTGTGATATTACTGTCACTCAAAAATATAAAGATTGGAATGATTGGTTGACAATGGTTAGTAAATGTAGATTTTAAATGCATTTTCTATTTTAGCATGTCCTATAGTTGCATGCAAGTGTCGATATGGAACTTATCTTGTTATCGTGAGATGTGTCGATGCAAGGCAAGTAAGTGAAGATTTCTATGCATGCAATTACCAACATTTGATTTTTTCCTTCAGAACCGCAATATTACCAAGTTTAAACAAATTGAACAAGAAGGGTTTTAGTTGATATCAACTTGAAATAGCAACATTTTCGTACATGGCTATTTGATTATTATATTCAATTGCCATATTTCTTTTTTAGCACACAAAAACCAACAAATTAAATGCTATCACCCTTGTGTTGTCCAGACGCTAAAAAAGAACGATCAACTTTCGACAGTTCTTGCTTAAAAAAAGCCTAGTCATTAAACAATTTACAATAAATATGCTTTTGTAGCACCAAAACATGGTTCCTTTTTAAAAATTCTTAAAAAAAGCACCTAAATAAATAAAAATGGAAATGGGGAATGTATCAAAGAGACAAAAACCCGATCACAGAAAAAACAACAGCAGAAGATCACAAACAGGTCTTCAATGTAACGAGAAGTTCCCGCACCTGGAGGTGTCCTTCAGCTGGCCCCTATACAACTATATACTAGTTCAGTGATAATGAACGTCATACTTATTTCCAAACTGTACACAATAAACTTAAATTAAAATAATACAAGACTAACAAAGACCAGAGACTTGGGACAGGTGCAAAAATGCGGCGGGGTTAAACATGTTTATGAGATCTCAACCCTATTCCTAAACCTCTAGCCAATGTAGAAAAGTAAATGCAAAACAATACGCACATTTAAAATACAATTCAAGAAAAGTCCGTGTCTGATGTCAGAAGATGTAACCAAAGAAAATAAACAAAATGACAACAAAACATAAATAGCAACAGACTACTAGAAGTTAACTGACATGCCAGCTCCAGACTTCAATTAAACTGATTTGAAGATTATGATTTCATCGTATGAATATCAGACACAATCCTACTCTTTATGGGTTTAGTATCATACCATCATAACATATATGAGAAGAACATAACCCGTGTCATGCCAACAACTGGTTGGCCTGACATGTTAAGAACATCTAGGTCAATTTTAATCAGATAGAAATTCATGACATAAATATTAAAACACACTGTACATGCTGTATAACAACTTCAAACAAAATAAAAGGCTGATAGGTGATAGAAAATTCCATAATAATTGATTCTATGACAGATATTAAATCAACTTAATATTAAGATACATATATAAAAGACGACCATCTATGAATTAGTATCAGCTGAACACATTCGATTAATTTGTTTGACTATAATTTCAAATTTTGAAACAGATTTAAACTTTCTGCTTATTTGTATACAAAACATGGGTGATTCATTGCATTATTCAAACTGTTTAAACCAAACTTAATATTTTTGTTGTTTTTAACTTGGAGGAAAGATAATTATTATAGCAAATAAGATATACTGGAATGAAAGAGAAATTTTGCTTTTTGCTTGTACAAGATTTAGAATGAGAACAAACTCCCATATTTCCATTTTCCATTTTATATTCAAAGTTGAGCCTATATCATTTGTATAAATTTACAGGACTAGCATGACCCCCAGTTTGTGCAATAACATATGCATTTTGACAAGTGTGTGATGACTTTAATGCACACATTTGTCCATCATAGATTTTAATCACGAGAAGAATGAATAAAGAAAATAGTACTCAAGTTGTGCAAATATGAATAAGAAGATGTGGTACGAGTGCAAATAAGACAATCCAAATCACAATGTATAAAAGGTTAATAATTATAGATTAAAGTACCACTTCAACGTGGGACATTGGCTCTCACCGAACAGCAATCTATGTTTCTTTATAAAGGGTGCAAAAATAACTGCAATGACCCCAAAATAACTTGTGCATTAACCATGTCAATATGTATTTTTTTGTTTACATGTATCCCTCACACATCATACATGTAATTTTGTATGTACCCCTCATACATCATACATGTACTTTTGTATGAGTCTCTCATACATCATACATGTTCTTTTCAGTATGTCCAGGTAATGTGAATTCGTTATCAATTACCTGTGGCGACGGTATACAGAGATGCCCTGGACATTACACATGTATAACACATCCAGGAAGCAAAAAAGGGATGTGCTGTCCTATTGGTAGGTATCAATCAAATTTTTGAATTGACAGCAATTAACCAAAGTACCAAACAATCTGACATTGTAAAATTGACTTTCTAAATTCACTCATTCTGAAATCATATCTTTTTTGAGCTATTTCAACTGCCAAATAATCTGGAATTTTGTACGATCTATTTATAATTCAGTAGTTTCAGCTGATTCAGACCAGTAAAGCCTAAATTTGAGGGTCTATAATATTAGAGACAGGTCGAGACCAGTTCAGACTACACGCGGATCATGAAGTACTGGATAAGACTTATTAAGTAAATTCGAGATCAAAGTCGAGTACAGTTAAGTAGAGTGAAGTACTGTCGAGATAATGTCGAAACCAGTCGAGTATTATCTGTGCTCGATTTTTTTCTGAATGAGCACAAAATGTGGTCTTTGCAAACCCTGAGCAGTTTGTAGATACCTTCAATGTGGATTGCTTCAGAAAATAGCTTTAACTGTGGTAACTCTCTTGAATACAATAGAATCTCTTTTGGTATACTATGATGAGTTTGATAATTGTTCAGGAGCTATAAGCTAGCTGAAGGACGCTTCCGGGTGCGGGAGTTTCACGTTGCATTGTATACCTATTGGTGAGCTTCTGCTGTTGTGTGTTCTATGGTCTAGTTGCTGTCTCTTTGATACATTCCCCGTTTCCATCCTTAATTTTATTGTTTTCTGAAAATATATCTATCAATACTAACAAACACTAATCCATATTTTACATTTTAGGAAAACCTTATATCCCACTGAGTGGTTGATGCCCTAGAGAAAATGGTTACCATCAATAATATGTAAATCCTACTCATTGCTGTAGACAACAACAAATTACATTTTAAATTTTTCTAATATCTAGATATTCATAAAAACTTCATGAATGTTGATGTTCTTAATTTTTTCAGTCCATAGTCATCCGTTCGGCTTTCAACAATGTAAAAAAACTTAAACCGCATTGTAGGCTGTAAAAGACCCCAATATGAAAAAAAATATGAAATCTTCACCAATCTAATATTGACTCTAAAAAAGGATTTGTCTCCTTTTGTAGTTTAGTATTAATCAAACAGTTGTACATTAAATATTGTAAGAACAAATTGCATCTCCTATTTTAATACATTCGTCATTGTGAGCAGTGTTGAAGTATACATTTACCTTAAAATATGGTGGTTTGTGTTCTCTAGCATGTCCATTTTTCAATGCAAAATACTGGATGAATGACTAGGTTGAATCAAGTAAAATTTATACTTATATGCAGTATAAGCAGAATTTTAAATATCCAACCATAAACAAAATGTAATAGTATACGTTTCGACAACTGATGTTGTCTATAATGTCAAACGACAAATATTCCAAGTATATTAAGAGAATAAAACAATGACCAATGAATTTAATGACAAACATGTATTCAGAAAGGCCATTGCTATTTGGTTAGACAGTATATACTGATTTGAGAACAATATCGCCTTTCAGCAGACCGCTTGTTTGAGTTCTTACACGCATAGAGAGCTGGAAACTCTTCAATTAAAAAGATCGAATTTTACCTCTCGACTTTTTACAATTAATGGTTTTGTCTTTGACCAACTTTAAAAAAGAAACCGGCGTCTTTATTTTGCATAGAGAGACGAAAGATCCGGTGACAATATCTGTAAACTACATTCTGCTCTTTGAGTCCAAAATGCAAACGCCACGTATTTTCGTTTGTATTTCTTAACCACTAAAACTCGTTTATGAGATATGTATGCTATTGTTTTATCCGATTCATATCTTATGCATATGTAAGAACAGATTTAAAAGATAATGATATAAGTAAAGGTATGTGTTATTTATCATAATAATTGCTATATATCCTTCAACATAATTCACTTCAGGTAAGTTTGACAAATAAAATATAAATACGTAACATTTTCTTATTTGATTTCATTTGTATACAGGACATGATAGTAATAATATATAGTTGTTGACAATAATGTTGACAACGTGGCTTATGCAGATGTTACTAGATCCGTGTTTACCACTGTTATTAAGGAGACGTCGTCAATAACATGAATTGTTTTTTTCCGACATTTCTAAGATTGATAACAAAAATTAAAAGAAACAGACTCAATATTGAATTAAAGTATATCACTTGTAAAAGATAAAAGAGTCGAATACTCATATAAAACATAGCGTATAGTAATACTAATAGTAGATTATTATACCTTCTGTAAACATGTCCTTTTATAGTAAAGTTGCTCTATCTTTGCATAGTGTTTTAAAGAAATATATAGCGTTAACTGCACTATGTGAAAATAGTATGCCTTGCTGTTGTAATAGACTATTGATTTCCATGTCAATCATTGTCAATTTCAAGTGCAAAGTCAGAGCTTAGTTGTTTTGACAGACAAGGGGGTAGGATTGATAAGCATAACAATTAAAAAACTACACAGCTAATTTTGCATAGGTACTATTACTGTACTAAAATTATGTAGTACTGGAAATTTGCTTTTGATATTTAGTACTTTACTCTAAAATTATTGAAATATTTAGGTACTTGTATTTTACAGTACTTGATTTGTACTAAAAATTTTGGTACAGAAATAATACAATATTCCATGTTTGAAATTCATAATTTTAAGAGATTTGAAATAGAAAAACTTTCAAAATGCTGAAAGTGTAACGGTCGTAACCAAAATTCTGTAGTACCTAAATCTCAGGTACAAATTAAGTACTGTAAAATACAGGTACCTAAATATTACAATAATTTTAAAGCACCAAAATAGTACTGAATTTTAAAAGTAAATTTCCGGTACTACATATTTTTAGTACAGAAATAGTACCTATGCAAAAGTAGCTGTGTATTACAATTGAACAATCAGGGAAAATAGTAAAACTATATGCATTTAAATTTTTCTGACATTTTAAGAGACTTTAAAATACTGTAGTTTCTGTTTGAACGTTTTTTTATCTGTGTTTACTTCTGCTTAATGTTGTTGGAGCCAAAAATTGTTTAATACTTTAGAAGGCATTTGTTACAGATAAATAGATATGATGCGATATCATTGTATATTGTAAATTATTGACTTTAATATGAGTATTGTTTTTTTACTGCAACTAAAATTAATAAAATGATAGCTTTCTTGTCAAGTTTATTTTTATCCCTTAATGGACCTCCGATTGTGGAAAAATTATTCCATGATGAAATTGACAGTTTACATTTAAATACACTGCTGTCACTTTTCAAAATAGTGAACAGTCAGTATAATAATGATATTAATGTTGAATTTTACATTGACTATCCCCTTAGGGTCCTGAACTATTTTCTCTGACCCTGGCAACTATTTTCGCATAGACAATGTTAAACACAACATTATTATATAAATATCCCTAACGTTTATGCTATACTATTGTAAGCGTCATTCTATTCCCAATAATGAGCATGATGAGAGACTATTACAAAATTATCATAAACAATATTTTACATAATTTTTAAACTATTTGAAAAAACAAAGCAAGATTACAAGATTAGATTACAAGAAAATGAATTTAACATTTTGTATGTAGACGACTTGTTGTTTTATGATCAAAAAGTCAAATGCAGTCGTTTATGCAACGTAAAATATTATGTTATGACGCTTGTCGTTTGCTGTATGAACTACTTAAAATGTCCGTTTTTATTTAAATATTTGCCAAAATTTATATTCGCGTTATTTTTTTACTCGCGAAAGTTGCAAAGATAATCTGTAGCAAAAACTATTTGATTTACAATACTCGTTTGTTTTACACGACTCGTTGCTGTATGAACTACTTATCTTTTTCAGACGACTCGGTGTTTGTTATATGAACTACTGTAAACCAACTTATTTTAGCGGTTACTTTATTTCGCGTTTTACCATTTTTGATTATTAGCACTTTTTGCAGCGATGTGTTTCGCGATTTCCTAATTGTTTCATGGTGTTAAGTAAGACAATATTCGATTATTGTGCATATTCGCTACAATTAATATTCGCGTGAGTTTTCTACTTGCTTAAGCTGCGAAGATAATCTCTAGCGAAAATAAGTTGGTTTACAGTATTCGTTTGTTTTACACAACTCGTTGCTGTATGAACTACGAACTCATTATAGACGACTCGTTACTGTATGGACTTCGTACTCATTGTAGACGACTCGTTACTGTATGGACTACGTACTCATTGTAGACGACTCGTTGCTGTATGAACTACGTACTCATTGTAGACGACACGTTGCTGTATGAACTACGTACTCATTGTAGACGACTCGTTGCTGTATGGACTACGTACTCATTGTAGACGACTCGTTGCTGTATGGACTACGTACTCATTGTAGACGACTCGTTGCTGTATGAACTACGTACTCATTGTAGACGACTCGTTGCTGTATGAACTTCGTACTCATTGTAGTTGCTGTATAAACTACGTACTCATTGTAGACGACTCGTTGCTGTATGGACTACATACTCATTGTAGACGACTCGTTGCTGTATGGACTACGTACTCATTGTAGACGAATCGTTGCTGTATGAACTACGTACTCATTGTAGACGACTCGTTACTGTATGGACTACATACTCATTGTAGACGACTCGTTGCTGTATGAACTTCGTACTCATTGTAGACGACTCGTTGCTGTATGAACTACGTACTCATTGTAGACGACTCGTTGCTGTATGAACTTCATACTGATTGTAGACGACTCGTTGCTGTATGAACTACGTACTCATTGTAGACGACTCGTTGCTGTATGAACTACGTACTCATTGTAGACGACTCGTTGCTGTATGAACTACGTACTCATTGTAGACGACTCGTTGCTGTATGAACTACGTACTCATTGTAGACGACTCGTTGCTGTATGGACTACGTACTTATTGTAGACGACTAGTTGCTGTATGGACTACGTACTCATTGTAGACGATTCGTTGCTGTATGGACTTCGTACTCATTGTAGACGACTCGTTGCTGTATGGACTACGTACTCATTGTAGACGACTCGTTGCTGTATGGACTACGTACTCATTGTAGACGACTCGTTGCTGTATGAACTTCGTATTCATTGTAGACGACTCGTTGCTGTATGAACTTCGTACTCATTGTAGTTGCTGTATGAACTTCGTACACATTGTAGACGACTCGTTGCTATATGGACTACGTACTCATTGTAGACGACTCGTTGCTGTATGGACTACGTACTCATTGTAGACGATTCGTTGCTGTATGGACTACGTACTCATTGTAGACGACTTGTTGCTGTATGGACTACATACTCATTGTAGACGACTCGTTGCTGTATGAACTACGTACTCATTGTAGACGACTCGTTGCTGTATGAACTTCGTACTCATTGTAGTTGCTGTATGAACTTCGTACTCATTGTAGACGACTCGTTGCTGTATGGACTACGTATTCATTGTAGACGACTCGTTGCTGTATGAACTACGTACTCATTGTAGACGACTCGTTGCTGTATGAACTACGTACTCATTGTAGACGACTCGTTGCTGTATGAACTACGTACTCATTGTAGACGACTCGTTGCTGTATGAACTTCGTACTCATTGTAGTTTCTGTATGAACTTCGTACACATTGTAGACGACTCGTTGCTGTATGGACTACGTACTCATTGTAGACGACTCGTTGCTGTATGGACTACGTACTCATTGTAGACGACTCGTTGCTGTATGGACTACGTACTCATTGTAGACGACTTGTTGCTGTATGGACTACATACTCATTGTAGACGACTCGTTGCTGTATGAACTACGTACTCATTGTAGACGACTCGTTGCTGTATGAACTTTGGACTCATTGTAGTTGCTGTATGAACTTCGTACTCATTGTAGACGACTCGTTGCTGTATGGACTACGTATTCATTGTAGACGACTCGTTGCTGTATGGAATTCGTACTCATTGTAGACGACTCGTTGCTGTATGAACTACGTACTCATTGTAGACGACTCGTTGCTGTATGGAATACGTACTCATTGTAGACGACTCGTTGCTGTATGAACTTCGTACTCATTGTAGACGTCTCGTTGCTGTATGAACTTTGTACTCATTGTAGTTGCTGTATGAACTTGTACTCATTGTAGACGACTCGTTGCTGTATGGACTACGTATCATTGTAGACGACTCGTTGCTGTATGGACTACGTACTCATTGTAGACGACTCGTTGCTGTATGGACTACGTACTCATTGTAGACGACTCGTTGCTGTATAAACTACGTACTCATTGTAGACGACTCGTTGCTGTATGGACTACATACTCATTGTAGACGACTCGTTGCTGTAGGGACTACGTACTCATTGTAGGTGACTTGTTGCTGTATGGACTACATACTCATTGTAGACGACTCATTGTTGTTTAAACTCATCATTCATTTGAGACTACTCGTTGTTGTTTTAACTTATAAATCGCTTAGACGACTCGTGGTTTATAAACTTTTGTTTCATTTTGCAAAATTTGTTGTTAAATGAAATACTAATTCATTTATAATTGAATCTGATACCTGATTCGACTAAAGTTTTTTCGACCCTTTATTCATTTCAAAATGTGAGTCAAGTTGCATTGTAATAATTTAACATACACTTTTGTTTTTTCAATGTGTTTCCTGAAAGCTTAACATTTATCACATGCACATACTTTTAGGACATCTTAAACTGTTTCCTTAAACAAAGTATAACTTTAAAATGTTCTTGACGGATCATCCATTTACATTTACCTGTTCGTACTAAAATGTGGCAAGTTGGAATTTTGATCCTTTTTATAGCTAGTTATGCACAGGTTAGTTTATATATTTATTGAAATACCAGTTTGAGTTGTTCTGTATAAAACCCGACTTGATTATTACAAAAGAAATTATATGTGTGAGACTTGCTAAATTCTTCTGAGACTTAATAGCCATTTTCCCACCTATTGTATATTGCTACGGTCAATCACCAATATATGTTTTTTCTATTTCAGCAAGCAAGATCCACAACACGTAAGAATACATCTTAACGATTATTTTAGTGTATTTGCAATTCTTTTTAGAAGACAATAATTAAGATGAAAGATACATTCGTATAATAATTTGCAACCAATTTTTATTCATATGAAATTTATTGCAAGCTGATAGTTTTCATTTTTTTTTGGTTTGGAATTGATGCTCAAAGGGTAGTTCAATTTGTCGACGATTTGCAGAAACAGCATGCGCTTATGTGTTCGATAGAGTTTACTTTTAATGTTATTTCAATACCCTCATGAACAGGTAGAATGCATACCGATAAAAGAGGTTGTTTAAAATACAAATGAGTGATATCAACTTGATACGTATTGGCTGTATAAAAGATTACTGCACAGCGTAAAATAACAAAAATATATTTTTTTATATTACTGTGACGAACAATATATATAAATATTTTTTGTTTGCAAATGTCACAATAGGTAGTTGCTGTTTAAGTGAATATTGGTTGTATATGTTTTTCTATTTTAGCATGTCTTAAAATGGCATGTTTTTGTCCACTAGGAAGCTCTTACATTTATTACGTAAATGGCTGTCGAAGGTGTACATGCAAAGAAAGTAAGTTGCAATGAAATTTAATTAGACAATAACAGTGGAAAAAAGTATTTGTAAAAATAAAAAATTCTGTACAAAAAAAGCATATCAATGTTCTAAGTTTGAAAAAAGAAGGTGTTTCAGAGGAAATTAATTTGAAGTAGTCAAATTTACAATATAAAAAAGAAGATATGGTATGATTGCCAATGAGACAACTGTCCACAAGCATGAATTCGATACTCGTATACAGTGGCCGCGTCTCTTGTTGTTTGCAAACATATACATATAATTTTATCATCCTTGTGTTATCTGGAAACTAAATGATGTAACGATCGCTTTTCGACAGGTTTGTAGACTTGAGACTTGATAAAAGGGCCAGTCATTTAGCACTAATAAATATTATAAGATCATAACCTAATGAACAGCATCTAGGTCAATTTTTATAGCTTCAAAAAGCATGGCATGATACTCGCTCGGACTCACTGTAAACAATCTGAATCCAAAATAAAATTAAAAAAACTTATAAGTGATAAAAAATTACACAACGATTGTTTCAATAAAGGCAACAGTAGTATACTGTTGTTAGCAATACATAAATCGAGTAAGAAAAAGCAAATCCGGGTAACACAATAAAACTGATGGAAACACATCAAATATAAGAGGAGAACTGCTACACAACAAAAACACACCACTAAAATATAACACACAAACTAACGAACTATAATATTAAAATGGCATTTTTCCTGACTTGGTACAGGACATTTTAAGAAAAAAATGGTGGGTTAAACCTTGTTCTTAGGTTGGTCAAATAATTTAAATCATAGTGTATTATGCTACGTCAGAAAGCTATTGTGATCAGTTCGATAAAGAAAAGTTTACGTATTTAGATTTAACTGTAAAACACTCATAAAATATTTAATGTTTCTGTTATAATCTGAATGATACTACAGGAGCAGTATTTCAATATATGACGTCATCATTAATTTCAGATTCGTGTCCACAATATGCATCACCTGAACCAGGGCTCTGTACCGGTCAGCCTAATACATTTTATGTAGGAAAAGTGAAATGCTATGGACCACCTAAAATAATTCCATGCAGTAAAGGTAACGCAATTTTTTTTTACATGTCCAATGCACTTTTATCATTGCTAAACTTAGAAATCTTACTTTGGTATTTAATGATTTTGGAGTCATGGTATACCAATTGTATGTTAATATGTTTAGGCATTATATTATAAATTCTAAAAGTTAATTTAGTTAACGAACAAATGCGTAGGTCATCGCATGATCTCCAAAAGAAGCGCAAATGAGCAGGTGAACACAGCCATAATGTGTATTACCAAATAATACCATTTTCTTGTTATATGTCTCGTCTGCCAATTTGTTCTAGTAGTAAATTTGAAGTCATCCCTTTTGACTGACATTATCATGAGTTGGTTTACTGTTATGATATGATTATGTTAAAATGAACTACATATATGTGCCAATAGACGAAACAAGAAAAGCCTCTTTTTCCCGATTCTGATATCACCGGAACACGTTGCACGATTTGAATATTCTTTGCATACCTAATAATTAATATATTACAACATGTACAAATTGTAATTCTATTTCTCGAGATATATGTCACAAAATTTACATCTTTAACTTTGTTATAGCATATTAATTGTAATCGTTCCAATTACTTCCTGTTTTTTTTCTTCTATACGATATCCGACAATCTGAAAAAAAAAACATATTGGTAGCTGTTATAGAAAATGTGCGCTAAACACATATTAAATCATTCTTTGCTAGTTTGTTTCCATTGGATTTCTGGAATTGTATTTACATATTTGAACAACAGAGCTCTACTTTGTCACTTACCAGTTTCGGTTTATACGCAAAGCTACAACATTCAATAAAAATAATCGTCCAGATTAGATGTAACAATATTAGGATTTAAATGTTAATGTAAAGTTACATAAATCCCATAAAATGAAGCATTTATCTTGTCGTTTATAAGTTTATTTTGGAAGAAAAGAGGGAAACACGTACTAGATTAACAACGCACTGGGTTAAAAAGAAAAAACGATCGACAGAAAAAAAGACTAAATAACACGGACTTAACTAAAAGTGGGGATGATATCAGGTGCTTCTAAATGTTTAGTTTAAGATATTCTGGTTAAAAAAATAACAGAATGAAATTTTCGACGAAAGTGAAATACACGAGAGATAACACAATTTCACATCAATATTTCGTAGGCTTAGAATCTTTGATTAGTTTATTTATTTTCATTTTACCAGGTCAAATATCCGTGAAAGAGACCAGAATGAAAAAAGAGAAATGCAAGCGAGATAACATAATTTCATATCAATATATCATAACCATTGTATATTTGATTAGTTTGTGTTACTTTTCCAGGTTCTACACCTAAACCAACAGTGGCTCAATAAACAACAGATAAATAATCAAAAACAGTTCGATATATGTATAGATCAAGTTTATTAATCAGTTCCAAAAAAATTAGCATTGTGTTATAATTTGTTCAGTATAAATTATTAAACACAATAGTTTTTAGTATTTTGCTTGTTACATTTTGATAGTACATGAAAAATTCACAAAAGACTAAGAGTATTTCTCTTAAAAGTGATGCTTCATCAAAACCATATAACTCTCCACCGTTATGCTTGGTAGATGACATCCTATCTAAGGTCAACGAAAAACGCTCGAATCTAGTCATAATAACTCCAGCTTGGCAGTCAAAACTATGGAACGCCAACACTGTCTTGTTATGCTCATTTTCCATTATATGATGTGCATTTACCTTTATATGATGTGCAAACACCTTTATATGATGTGAAAATATTCTTATATGATGTGCAATGTTCAAGGTTGTTGTTTTCGTGCGTTGTCTCATTTTGAAGTATCAAGTCTTTTTGATTGTTTTCTTGTTTGTTTTAATATGTTGTAAAAGGGGAGTGTTGGGCGCCACCAAACATGTTGAAATCCTTCACATTCCATGTCCTTGTCTGCAAGTAAGGGGTTGCCGTTTAATGCTGTATATCATTTTGGTTTGTTGTTTTGGAAAAGAACGACGAAAGATAACAATGGGATATTCAAACTCTTGGATCGAAGATAAACTGACACCATTTTGTAATGTCGGAACACTTTATGTTTTTTTTGCCAGATGGTATTTTATCATTGTCGAAGGCCGTGCTTTGATCTGTTGTTGCTTAAATCTATATAGTTATCACAGGTACAATGAGTATAACGTAATACGCCAGACGCACGTTTCGTCTACAGAAGTTATTACAGAAAGGTGATGATGTAAGATGTGTTTGCCAATTGAGTAATGTGTGAAATTTGCAGGTCATAAACGTTCTCAAACCTTGATATGCTTGAGTATTCATCAAGATTGGTGTATTTTTTCTTCATTTTTCTAATGAACAAACAAGAAGTTATGCCCTGAATACAGCAAATGTCTCATCTAGTTATGTATTAATTAGGTATAAAGATGTCGTTGTTTTGAACAAAATTAGTTCTTTAATTTTAAAACCGAATTTTTCATTTACATGAACATTTGCTATATGAGTACAAAACCCTTTTATCAACAGAATCCGTGATACATTTTGAAAAGCATTCATTACAACATGTCCTTCAATTTAAATATTCGTCAACTACCTCTATCCAATGTTATGTTGATGCACGAACATTTCGATTTTGTTTGCAATCTTCTAAATATTATAACACCTAGCATTTTGCCTAGTGAGTTAGTGTTTTACAGAGCACATTCCACGTTCGAAGTAAGCATTATGGCACCTTGAATTTAATACAGTGTATGTTAAAAAACATATAATATAACTTTTTCAATTTTCCAAACCATAAACCAGATCATCTTGAAACACAAATAACTGTTCCTGACTTGGTAAATAAATTTTAAGAAAGACAAAATGGTTGGTTTAACCTGGTATTAATGCTAGCCATTCCTCTCGGTATGACATTGTTATATGAAAATGTAAAAAATACATGACAATGATAATACAATAGGAATAAAACACAAACAAACGCGAGTTCCCTCGGCACAAAAATATCAAAATAAAATATATAATATGTTTTTGTTTTATTTAGTCCGTATATATACAAGGAAACAGATTGCAGTTTTAAATATTACTAGTAGCTGTTGCTTGATTTTCATCTTTGAATTGTCACTTGGACTTTTTCGTGAAAAGATACACGCGTTCCTAGTGTGCAATGATATTTGAAATTTGATAACATGTTAAAATGCATATATAGACATGATAGAAGTTAGTACCTAGCGTAGGATTGTATACCAAAAAGCTGAATTGAACTAGACATATACACTATAACGCTAGCGAATGATAGAAAATAGAAAAAGATAGCGTTATTTAATTGGTTGAAATTTAGGTTATCATAATTCGATATTATTATTGAAAAACTGTGTTTTACGGAAGTTTGGATTGTCCTAAGTTTTCATTCTGTAACTTTCGTTGGAAGAACAATACGACTTCCAATGATTACGAGAAACTGTTATGTAATAAAAATGACAATAGTTTCCACAACAAAATTTTAGAAAATAAAAACCACTTCATTTTGATTGCGTCATCACATTAATAATACACGTGTATGCAATTAGTAACCGCAATGTGAAATTTAACACGTCGCTTCATTTGATTCTGTCGATGAAGTTTACAGTAGAAGTTCATTTAAACTGTAGGAAGTTTTTGTTATAAATATGAATTCGAAATATCATCCCTTCTCAAATCGCATATATTATTTTTGAAAATTGAAGGTATCCAGATTAAAAATTATTCATCATTGTAAAAGAATTCCTGGCAACTGAAGGCATATCTAAGGCTCATAACAAAATACACAAGCAGACTGTATAAGTGTTGTGTAACTCAACGGACCGCTTGAACATACACACAGCTTTTCGAGAGAGGGAAAACATTAATAATGTTGAATTGGAACAAAATGTTTCGTTTTACCGTTTCGATAGTTTTTCTGTGTGTGTGGGCATTAAGTGAAATAGTCGTTATCAAAAAACAAAAAGATACAATATATAGTGGCCACATGTTGTTTGAGGTATCAATACCGATGTGGTCATTGTGTGCCCAGTTTTGCTCGAGAGTGCAAGTATGCAAATCTATTAACTTTATAGCATGGAATAAAACTTGTCAGATAAATGATTGCGAACCTGTTGGAAATAAGTTTGGACTCATTGAAAGTGTTGGTAACAGCTTTGTAGCGGCCTCGTCTCTGCCAAAGGTATATACAATCAAATATTTGTTAAACACAATTATAATGTCAAAATGTTTAAGAAGTATTAATAGTTTTAGTTATACTATTCATATCCCAACTCCAGATATACTTTGCATGAGCGTATTATTTGTAATAATAGATGCATCTTTCTATTACTCGGAAGGCAATTTTCCCTAAATTGTTCAAGTATTGTTTATGTTTCGGATCAAATTGAGGTACTTCTGGAAATCAACTTTCCATTTTTCTACACGCTGATGTCGAATTAAACAGAAAAACATATGTTACGAAAATTAAAGTTAAAACTTCACCTCATTATATTAGATTTTATCTATGTATAGCAATCACATTTCACCATTTAAAATCAGCTGTGCTTATAATTGATTGCTGTTATTATTAGTTGACTGTTTGGTGTGACTGAAGTTTTACTAGCTATGCTTACTCATGTCCTATAACACCATAAACTGTTATAAGTATAAAGACATTATGTTCGTTCATTCGACACCATTTACAACCCACTTTCCCTAAAATTACATCAAGCTTATGATTTTTTACGCCAGAAGCGCGTTTAATCTACACAAAAAATGGAAACCCCTTTCTGGCCCCGTAGGAAACGAATTTATCTGTACCAGCAAAACTCAAAACTATATTGTGATCGTCGTATTGCTAAAACTGAGGTCGAGACTTCCCCAGTTGACCTTACATTTTTTTAACTGTTCTGTGATATTGTTTTTTCCATCAATATTTAAATACTCAATCTGTATGAAAGAAGTCACATTTCAACATTTGAATCTCTCAATTGTATTTGCTCTGAGATGTTTGCCATTTTAGCGGTTTTATGCCAGTTATGTGGATGTACTTGTAATAAATGCAGTTAGTCGCATCTTTTGTATTAACGGTGAAACATTGCTTTTCACGTAGACCGAAATATATATTTGATGTTTGCTCGTTGTTCTTGCAATTCTAAAGTAAAATGCAAGCATATCAAGTATCATAGCCTAATATAACAACTGTCTAAGTATCAAAATATATTTTTAAGATGTTGTTTTTGAAACAACTCTTCCGCAGAGACCAAATGTCGTTGTCGTTGAAGTTTAAAACTATAGTTCAAAGTACGGCCTTCAATAAGGAGCACACCATATTCCGCATAATACGCTATAAAAGGTTGGAACGGACAAATACAGAATAGATATAAGAAGTTGTGGTATTAGTGTCAATGAGACGACTCTCCATCCCAGTCACAGTAAGTAAACCAGTATACATGTAGGTCAAAGTACGGAGCCTTGGCTTACACCAAACAGCAAGCTATAACGTGCCCACTGATTAGTGTTGGTATCATAATCTGAATGGATTTGAATCAATGCAAACACAGTGGTTCCTTATTTTGCTTTTTTTAAAGTGCTAAATTTAACAATAGATAACATTAGATAATTAAATATAGCACTACATCTTTTTTGATGAGGTACTTTGTTACCATAGTTTTTTCATTAAATTTAAGGGTCACTTCTGTTTTTTGTCTAAGTAACATTTTGTGTACAGAAGGGTGATATCAATAGACATTAGAAGATGTGTCTTACACCGAACAGAAAGCTCTAAAGTACCCCAAAAATTACTAGTGTGAAACCATTCAAACAGAAAAACCAACGACATAATCTATATAAAAAACGAGAAACGCAAAACACTTATGAACCACACCAACAAACGACAACAAGTGAACATAAAGTTCTTAGGACAGGTACACACCAATATAGGCGAATAAGCGTCAAGTCTACATCTAGAATATTAGGTTGAGGATTGATTTACAACGTATAGATTCTCAAGTGTTCAACTGATAATAGTTCTTGGCCTTCAAATGTTGGAATTCAGTGTCCCTAGTGAAGATAAACAAAAACAATGTATAAGGACACACACACTTAATATATTTTAATGGTTATATTGAAAAGAAGAAAATGTGAAATAATCTTATGCTCAGTTCTTCATGTATTCATGTAGAATAAACACAATGTCATTGGTGATAATGTATGTGAAACATGTTAAAGGTCGAATTAAAAGTTAAAATGGAAATTGGGATTATCAATGCTCTTTCTTTAATATCTATGTACTATTGCTATATACTCGTAAAAGAAATGCCTTTTATTTTCAAATAAAATGTACTGTTTATTGTCAAAGATACAGACATTACTCTTCATAAGAACCGTTCCTGCGAAAACCAATCATGAGCATTCAACTCGAAGATATGAGTGCATTTATAATACTACAGATCCAAGTAAATTCACAAGCACCAAATCAATAGTAATTTGTTGAAATACAACATTAAATATTGTAATATGAAAATGATTTTGTTGTATCAATTTTCAGGAGCTTGCTGGACCGTGCCAAGGTCATGATTGTAAGATCAATGAAGTGTGTACTCCACAAAGTCCGACTTACACATGCATTCCATTGCTAGTAGTCTTTGCTGAAAGGAGAACCAGTAGGTTTAATATAACTTACCTATGTACTAAAACAAACATTTCCGATTATGGGAGAATAATTTACCATTATTTCATTTAGTTAGACCTTCTACATCGGCTTTTAATGTGAAAGCATTTTGTTTTAATTGTTGATTATTATCATGTCATAGTTTTTTATAATTCACTGCTAGTTTCACTGGATTGTTTCACAATACAACTTCTATGATTGATTTAAAAAAAAAAAACTTAAAATGATTAGGACTTTAATCGATTTTTCAATTAAAGGAACACTTATTCATCGTGAATTAATTGAACGAACACAAGAGAAAACATGGTGCTACATTGTTTAGTAGCTTTTGTTTGATTTCATATGTTTATTGTGATTAAGATTATAAAACAATGTTGACTGCTGTACTCATATGTTTGACATTTTAACCTATAACAATGTAGTCCTGTTTTTGTTTGTTTACTCATTGGTGACAACGATAGCTATCTATAAAACTTTAGTATTCTTTTCCCTTCCACAAACATTTGTTTATATGTGTAATTCGGCGTTGGAGTATATTTTTTGAACATGTTAATTGCCATCTGGAATTTTATCCAGTATTTTCTTTGCTTTTTTGTGTTTATAAGTTAATGATATGTCTGTATATATGAAATTGTACTCGTTACTGTATAGCCTTACGTGCTAAGGTGGCGGTAATAAACTATCTTTACATCAATTTTACATGTAAGGTATACTGACAATCAATGCTATGATAAGTAAAACAAATTAATACCCGGATTACAGTATAACTTTCAAATCTATCATGACCGCAACACAAGTAAAAGAAAATTTAAGGATAATGTTACAAGTCTCGTTTTCAGCACAATGCATTGTAATTTGCGCTTTCATGTAACGTGTAATATATATCAATATAATATATGTATATGCGACTGTCATATACAAGGGATATGTTTAGCTAGCTTTATAATAGGTTTAACCCATTATTTCTACATTAAAAAAATGCCTGTAACAAGTCAAACATATAGCAGTTTTTTTTTATTCATTTGGTGTGTTTAATTTTTTTAATTTGCCATTTGTTAAGAGACTTTCCGTCTCCAATTTTTCTTTAAATTTAGTATTTTTGTTATTTGATATCAAACATCTAAATGATTTTAAATTTTGCACACCTTTCATTGGTTAGACGAAAAGAGTTCAATTTGATTGAAATATGTTCAATCTAGCTCGATGTCACTTCAAATATATATAACACCTATTCATCAATGTTCCAAGATCATTAACATGTACATAGATAGATAGAAGTCAATCCTAAAATATAGTGCTGTCATAATTCAATAAGATAATTGAATTTAAGTATTTGTAAACGCAGTGTTATTACATATAATGATTATTAATATAGGAGAAGGATGTCTTGTCTCTCAATTTAAGGAAACAGGCCAGAGCACTCCATATGACTGTACAAAAAAGTACGTATGCGAAGCTGGAGCAGGGGTTGACGGAATTAAAGAACTTACAAACATGTTTCATACACAAGCAGAACTCAAACCTTTCTGGTGGGTCAGACAAGTGTTCACGGTACAGAAAGTGGTCAGTACAAATCGGTTAGATAATTATGGTTAGTAAAATAATTATGACATATGATAGGTTTATGCATAGTTATACTTTCTTTATAGCTATTCCAAATCAATAAAAATCACTTGATAATAATGTGCGTTTAATGCGCTTTTCCGAATTAACCTTTATCAGGAACACTGAAAACGTATAACTATTCAGATACACTAAGAGCTTAAGACCAACATGAACCTTATAATAATAGCCGAATCCATTTCAAGTCAACTTTTTTCAGAAGGCGTTTTAACCGTAGATTTTTTTGATAATTTCTAAATGTATCAATGTTGTATTACGAAAAAAAAGAACAAATGTATGCTAATAATCATGTCAGAATCGAATCACTGACTACTGAGCTAGAATCGGAAAAGTTAAATTAATTCAAATTGCAATCTTTTGAATCGTCCCCATGCATACCATATTTATTAAATTTATGTGAATTAGTTTGTTTAAGGGATACATAAAAAGATTGACACACAAAGTATTAATGTCTATTTTTGACAAACATTTTTTTTTTCGGATTGAGTAAGAACTTCTATATACAAAAACATTTAATGACCACCTTTTCATGATTGATTAATACAACAATATAAGCTAAGTCAGTAGCTAAAGTCCTTGCCAAAGTGTTAATAGTTATTTTCAATTATTCATTTACAATGGTACAGAATGTGTGATGTTGAAATGCCAGTTGCATTTTTTTTAGTGATATATCTGTATTGAAACAGAATATTTTTATTTCAATCAGTACTGTGGATTCATTTATTTTTGTTGGTACCAGTTATCGTGGATTTAGGAATACTTGCTCTTTCGTGGTTTTGTCAAAGTCCGCATACAAACCTATAGAGAATTTGTTATTTGTTGAACATTTAAATTCGTGGTTCACTTATACCCACGAAATCAACGAAAATTGGAATCTCACGAATAATAATGAATCCACAGTATCAATTATCATTCTTTGTTTTAGGTGGTCGGCTCACAAAAATGCTCATTCATGTCGGCACGAGCTTAGATACATCTCAAATGGAGCTATGTGGTCAGTTCATTGGTCCAGCCGTTAGAGGACAGGTCATAGATACGACGTGCAACACACTACCGGAAGGACAAATAGTCAAATTAACGAGTGTAAATACCGCACCAGAGAAGTTTCATCTTGCTGAAGTTGAAGTGTATGGTTTTTAGTGACATTGTTGAATGATCAATATACAATTAATTTTGTTTTCATAAAAAAATCAACATGATACTGAATAAGAAACATAAAATGTTCAGTGATGCAAGATGTATATACAGAATCTTAAAAAAACAACCACATTGTAATATCATCAAAAATAATGTGCAATATTAAGACAACTTAGGGTTAAGTTGTCTCGAATATATTTTTTTTTACTTATTCACATCATCTTGTAAGTTTAGCTACACCAATAACCAAGAACAAATCAAAATAGTATTATTGTCAAACCAATGCTGTGTGGGGACCATCAATTAATTTGTGTCATTTCATTGGGCATCAAAACGACACATCATCGTTTTTGTATGAATTGGTCACGATTAAATTCTTCAATATGGTCAACAGAACCGTTCAGATTAAACAAAAGTTTAAGCGTTTGAATCCACTTTCTGTGATTAAAATGATGATGCAGTTACAATAGCAAAAACTATTAAATGTCAGGGTATCTTAATTATAGATTGAATTCCAATGTCAATTCACATACAGTGTGGATCTCAATGGCTCGTGAAGTTTTATATGGTGACACTACTATGATATTATCACTACTGCTGTTAACATTGATCATTCATCTACGAGTAAGACATATGATCCAAAAAGAAATTACTGAAATTGATCAAATGAAATAATATAATCAGTCATATCCTGAAAATTCTGAAAAAAAACCAACACTATGACAAAGGATAATTTTCAAAATCATACAGTTGAATATCAACGTTTCAATATTAACCATCTGTATTGTTTGGTTCGTGGTATACTGCACGCTTCAAGTGATATGTTGAGGACTCGAATTCTATGATGTTAAAATCCAAATTGATATTAACTGTTTCTCCGCAGAGTAAAAACAAAAAAAGTCAGCTTAAAGTCAGAATTATATGACCAAATAGGTTGACATGTCTATCTGTAGACCAGAACGTTAAAAATCCACATAATTTGCCATTTGTTAAGAGACTTTCCGTCTCCAATTTTTCTTTAAATTTAGTATTTTTGTTATCCAAAAAGAACCATACGTATAGCTAAATGAAATACTAGAGTCCAGAGAGAGATACATTCCAAATCTTTTTGAATTTGGAAAGAAAAATAAACAATCAACACAAACTTTTTAATACTTTAGTCTAACTAAAGCCATGTTCTACTCTGTGTAACATTTGGTTGATTTATAGTTTCTTTGAAAAAGTTCACATAAAAAATACACACATGATGTGTTTTAGCTTTTGATTTTACCATTTGATAAGGGACTTTCCGTTTTGAATTTTCCTTGGAGTCAGTAGTTTTGTTATTTTACTTTGTACTATTGTAAACCGATGTTTAACAATTTGAAAACTATTTCCATCCCATACATGTTGTAATGGCTTATTTGTTCGGTATTCCCTGTGGAAAAAGTTATGTTAAACAAAACAAAATGTTGCATTAATTTCAAATGAGAATAATACAATAAAGCGTACGTACACTACAGTGGTTTCGTGTTTCAACAGATATCTGAATGATAGATACCTTCCAGGAGGAAAATGAATACGATGTACTTTCATAGATAATTTACAATAAAACGATTTGTGCATTTCAATACATATTATATTATAAACAGGAGAACAAATGTAGTAAATTCATCACTGCATAAACAGATATAGGTCTTGTCATAATATACCCTTTTAAATTTCAATCTTGACTTTCATTTGCAATATCGTATAGTAGTTCTTATATGATTTGCATATTAGGGAATACGTTTATGTGATTGGTCGAGAGGACTTCCGGTAGTTGATCTAGACGTCGGTTATTTTTCGATAGACGACGTTGACCGAACTTCTTTTTGTAATTAATGTAAACAAGATAATAACACCGACGTATACAAACTATAATTTCACTGTACGTTAATCGTTAAATAAAATAATACATAAACATATTCATTTGAATGATAATAAGAGTTTTTGCAGTTAAATTTTTACCAGAAGGTAATTTCATTGAGTACATATTTTCGCGCTTACCAACAATTATATTCATGCGCCAGGCCTATTCGATGACATAAATCTACAATTTACGTGCGACAGAGGTAACGATTTTGAAAAATATATTCTCTATCTTCAATTTTAACGAATTATAAGGATTAAACGCCTTTTTAAAAAAAATGTATTGGTGTATAAACTGGACCAAGTCACTCACTAACATGTTATAAAAGTCCTTCGGACTTTTATTTGTTAGTGAGTGAATTGGTCGAGTTTATACACCAATAAATTCCTTTAAAAAGGCGTTTAATCCTATAATAATTTTCTTCAAATAAACACAATGTCCTTTGACATAACGTGCACATAGTGTTATAACACATTACACGTATTGGAAGTTCTAAACCTGATTATATGATTTGATCCCATTGGTGAACATACATGACGCATTGTTCTAAACATGGTTATACGTTTTGATATCATTGATGAACATACATAGCGTATTGTTATAAACCTGATTATATGATTTGATCCCATTGGTGAACATACATGACGCATTGTTCTAAACATGCTTATACGTTTTGATATCATTGATGAACATACATAGCGTATTGTTATCAACCTGATTATATGATTTGATCCCATTGGTGAACATACATAGTGTTATACCACATTAAAGCTATTGGAAGTTCTAAACCTGGTTATATAATTTGATCCCATTGGTGAACATACATGACGCATTGTTCCCATTGTTAGTTTTAACGTATGTCTGCTTGACTGATATCCTGTAAAGATCAAATTCATCAAATTCATCAAGAGCATATGTAAGTCGATAACAAACACCAAGAACCTATTAAAATTATTTGACAATAGGAATGTTTTAGTAAAAGTTGATCAAGAAATACTAATCATAAATGAAAATATAAACGTGACATATATTAAATTGATGAACAGTACCATAAAAGCAAATCTCTATATATGAGGTAAAACCTTAGTCCAGGTTTTCAAAAAGAAAATCAAATTCACAAAGATGCCAAAATACGACATTATTTGATATGTGTACTTCCGGGGAATGCGACTTGTTCGTTTTATTTCTCTTTTTCTCCAGAACGAATAATACTGAATAAATAAGACTCCGAAAAACCAAAAGGTTAATGTATAAGTGTTTTAATTAAAGTTTCATAAGCACAACAATAAAATTATCTCCAAGCCCCTTGACTTTTAAACATGAACATGATGATTCACAAGCTTTGGATAAAAACAATCTTGAAGTAATGTAACTTGACAGAAATGTAATGATTGAATAAAGCAAACAATTATGAAAGACTATTATGATTCATTTATATATGCTGGGAATTTCTAAACAAAAAAAAATAAATTAAATTAAAACACAAAAAATGTACGGGACATATGTTTAATACATTAAGAGTTCTTGGATACCAATTTAAAGATACATTTCCGATTGAGTTCAAACGATGGGAAAACCAAATAATATATCTTATTATTATTACATTCGAGAAAAAAGGAATTCAAATCATAATGCATCTGCAATGTTTTAAATATATAATGCCTTAGAATAACACAAACCATTAATTTTGTTGTTTTACTATGGACATTCCAATTAATAGTGTAGTAAAATGTATTATAGTGCGCGTGGTCGTGGATGCTAAAGTCGGTGACGTTATTATTTTTAGTTTCTAATGCATAAGATAACCAATTTTACCTACGGTGATATTCAGTGATATAACTTTAAACGTTTAGTCTACGAAGTGTATCATTTGCTTCAAGTGATGTCATGCAAACATACAGCATTAATAACAATAATCATGATACGTTAGCAAACCTATGTACGTCGTTAACACATTGTATTTTGGTCTAAGAAGTGATCACAGTTGTCCTTTAAAAATTTGTACATTTAAAATCAAACATATTATGATTGAAGTAATACATAGCATAGTGTGCATGCATGCTTTATGGTTTTCATTTAATAACAATACATGTTTTTCTTATAGTGATATGCATCATTTAGTCTTTAGCTGACAATCATACTAACCATATGTTTTTTTATAAGAAAGTTTAACTTGTGTTGTTCCGTAGAACTTTGAATAAAATGTTAGAAAGTGCTATAATTTATATATTATTTAGACGATACACAACTATATTACATACATACCAAGACGAAAGAAGCTAGCTGAGACATTTTTGATAGTAAATGAAGTATCTTATGTCCACTGAATCTTTTCACACTATATATCCTGAAGGTAATAAGTCGGCCGGTGTTGAGTACGTCGGCTGGCAATACATGTATTTACGTTTGCACTTGATCGTGAATTGCTTGATTTAAAGATTAAAGTTTCGGAATGGACATTTTTTCAGCGACGCTAATTTATTCTTTGCCATCACTAGCGTATTTTGATTTTCATCTTTTTTCGCGATGTATACACATGATCCATAATCTTTTAAGCGCGAATCTGTAAAAATACTGAAATGCACGTTACTTGTTTTCAAGGTGATGTTTTGGTTATAACGGACAATCTCGAAACGTTCATGTGTTTCTTTTCCTATTTTTCAACAATGTTAGACGACGTCCAGCGATGAAGGTTTATCCTAATCTACTTTAGTCGCTCGTATATGGTACATTGATATTTGAATCCTAACAGTATTAGGACTAATAGATATGAGCCGATCGTACAATATTCATGACTGACGGAGAACCAGTACCAGGATTATAATTTAGTACGCCAGACGCGCGTTTCGTCTACATAAAACTTATCAGTGACGCTCATATCGAAATGGTTATAAAACCAAACAAGTACAAAGTGAAGAACATTGAGGATCCAAAATTCTCAAAGGTTGTGCCAAATACGGCTTAGGTAATCTACGCCTGGGATAAGAAAATCCTTAGTTTTTCGAAAAATTAAGTTTTGTAAACAGGAAATTTATAAAAATGACCACATAATTGATGTTCATGTCAACACCGAAGTGCTGACTACTGGGCTGGTGATATCCTCGGGGACGAAACGTCCACCAGCAGTGGCATCGGTCCAGTGGTGTAAAAAGTTATCAAAAGTACCAGGATTTTAATTTAGTACGCCAGACACGCGTTTCGTCTACATAAAACTTATCAGTGACGCTCATATCGAAATGGTTATAAAACCAAACAAGTACAAAGTGAAGAGCATTGAGGATCCAAAATTCTCAAAGGTTGTGCCAAATACGGCTTAGGTAATCTACGCCTGGGATAAGAAAATCCTTAGTTTTTCGAAAAATTAAGTTTTGTAAACAGGAAATTTATAAAAATGACCACATAATTGATATTCATGTCAACACCGAAGTGCTGACTACTGGGCTGGTGATATCCTCGGGGACGAAACGTCCACCAGCAGTGGCATCGATCCAGTGGTGTAAAAAGTTATCAAAAGTACCAGGATTTTAATTTAGTACGCCAGACACGCGTTTCGTCTACATAAGACTCATCAGTGACGCTCATATCAAAACATTTATAAAGCCAAACAAGTACAAAGTTGAAGAGCATTTAGAATCCAAAATTCCAAAAAGTGGTGCCAAATACGGCTATGGTAATCTATGCCTGGGATAAGAAAATCCTTAGTTTTTCGAATAATTCAAAGTTTTGTTAACAGGAAATTTATAAAATTGACCACATTATTGATAAGTTGACTACTGGGCTGGTGATACCCTCGGGGACGAAACGTCCACCAGCAGTGGCATCGACCCAGTGGTGTAAATAGTTATCAAAGGTACCAGGATTATAATTTAGTACGCCAGACGCGCGTTTCGTCTACATAAGACTCATCAGTGACGCTCATATCAAAACAATTATAAAGCCAAACAAGTACAAAGTTGAACAGCATTTAGGATCCAAAATTCCAAAAAGTTGTGTCAAATACGGATAATGTAATCTATGTCTGGGATAAGATCGTCTACGATAGATAATCCAGCTGATCTGTAATATTTCATCGTCATGTCTTATATATTGGATACATACATATTACATTGGAATATGGATAAAGAAAATACTATAGGATTGGAAATTCAGATATTTTTACAGTTAAAAGTAGATTGCGAGGAATAAGTAAACGAATCATTAGTTTGTATTAAAAATGTCTAAAATAAATTGATTTTTTGAACATAGATTTATCAATAACTACTAGAACACACCCGTGATATCGCGGGTCCGTGACTGAATTAAAGTATATAACTTTGCGTATGCCTTATTTTAGTATTGGTATTGTCATCAATAAAGTCATGCCGATTATAAGATGCACAGTTTTCTCAGTCTGCTTTCAAAATCTTTCTTTTTTAACCCGTCGACCTTGAACCTATCAATTTTTGGTAATATTAATAATTTGAAAACAAAAGTGCCTGGAATGGAGTATTTTTTACTCGACAGTATACAGCAAAATTGTAAATACACCGTTTGGTGGTGCGCCTGTCAGATGCGGAACGTACAGATAAGGTAATAGGTAACAGGTGAATATACTATTGGTATCGGTGTCGGCCTGGATCCGGAACATCTTAATTATTGGCAATTTTAATTACGTGGAAAACAAAGGGGCGTGGAGTGGTGTAATTTTTAATCAACACCAATATACTATATTAGTTATATATAAAGTTGAATTCTTTGATTCATCGTTTTTACGTGATGACGGCTGACAAATTAGACCTCGTCTTTTTAGTATTATAGATAGTGTAACTTGAAAGAATAATTGAATCAAATATGTTAAAATATTACACACTTTGAGTATTTCAATTCAATTCAAAGTTGTACAAAAGAAAAAAATGCAGATGGGGGTTTTATAACTTTTATGCATAGCCAATTACTCACAAGGAAATCAACCACACACAATTTTAATTGTTTTCCCCATCTGTTGTATTAATCAACAGAGTATCGAATCATAGTCGGATGATGATAACCTCAATGGAACATCTTATGTGTGCCACTATGGAACTATGTAAAAGCATTTTCTATTTTATTTTGTAAAACATGATTTAAAACTTGCCAAAAAGTTGATCTCATTAATTGATTTGTAAAACCCATTTTCTTTATGATGGAATCAATTTGATCCTCCAACGTTTTTACCCCTCCTTCATTCTGTTAAAAAAATAAAAGGCATTACAGTAAAAAGACAAACACCGACACAGATAAATATTTTAACACATGCAAAAAACACAGCACAGCTTCCATAACAACCATATATATGCACAGATAAACCAAAAACATTTTCTGATTGTATGTACCGTACCTATTTGAATCACACAATAGTACATTTGAACTTATGTATTATATTTTCTTGCTTTACCTGTTTATCTTTAAAGCATGTTTAATTGTGCAATGAAAAAAAACAACCTGACTACTGTTTTAGAGTTTAAAGAGTTAATAACATAGAACTAAATTCAATAACAGTATCCTCGGATTAACAAATATCAAGCCTGTCTACATACACGTTGACTTGAAGGTCCATGGAAGTAAACTGTCAAAATGATGTATGGCAAAATCGTTTTTGTTTTGTTTATAACCCAGTTTGAATGAAGCTTCGCCACAATCACACGTCTTTGTTAATATTTTGTCCCCATTCCATACTATAGCTTTCAAATCAGCAAATTCCAAGATAATATTGTTACAGTGATCATTAACATCTTTAGCACTAATGTCAACGCTATATATATTGTTATTTTCAAGATTAACGTCACTGGTCTTCTTTTTCTCTACAATAACTTTGACAAGACAACTTTCTATAGTTTCAGCAGCGTTATTTGTATCGATAATGATGAAAGTATTATGCGGCCTATTTCCAATAACATTCACATCATCTCTTTTTGCGTCTTCCAACGCCTTCTCAAATGAAACGTAATCATTATTGAATCGTACTCCACCTTTATGTCAACATTTTCCAGCCCGTATATGTCTCTTCCTAAAATCAGATGTTACCCTGTTTATGGCATCACTAACGCAAAATACTTTTACGAAGAGAAAAGATACAAGCAAAACACGATTCATTTTCATGATTTAAAACTAACCGTTTTGTGAAGTTACCCTTGTATTTATGTACAAAACTTTCCGATAACATGATAGGTGAAATTGTTATTTAGGTCAGAAAACAACATGACAAAATAGATAAATTCATCCAGAATGATTTTAAGTTGTTTACGTTATTTTGTTTCGCAGTAACGGTTTAATGCTGTGGTGAAGCCTTGTTAAGGTACCGAGGGGAATCAAAACTACTGAAAATGAGGGGTAGCAAAACCACGGCACCAAGATAAGTGTTTGAATGTTGATATTCGTCACAGTCGAAGAAAGGAGAAATTTTTTTTTTGTCACATCATAGGGGAATACAAAATTTAAAAAAACTGCGTCAAGAATTTAAAAAGTTTACACCCGCGGTTGCTAGATTAAGGTTATTTAATTTGGCAAAATTTCTGCTTTATTTAGGACGAGGTCAAATTAACATGCAATGAATCAGTACAAAAATATAAATTTATTGTGAAATAAAGATTATGTTTACAAGTTTTACAAATACTAAATATTTTCATGTTCGATTCAATTTTTCAACTGAACCTTACAAGCTAGGGAGGATAATTCATAAGATCATTTGTTTAAAAGAAATCTTTATACATTTTTTCCTTACATATTTGGTAATCAATGAATCAATTTGTATTGAACGCCACTTTCAGCACTTTTGTGCTATTTTGTAGGGTCAGTTAGTATTGTTTGGGGATGCCGGAGTGCTTGATAAGAACCAACGACTTGGCAGTACAACTGACAATCCTAGGCAATTAAGATATGTCACGTGCAGGATTTTAACTCACAACCTCGGTGTTGCAAGGCTACTGATACAGTAGTTAGACTTCTTAGATCAGTTGATCACCGAGGCTACTTTATTTTTGAAATAAGAAAACGAGGCAGTCGACTTTTTTTTCATTTTCAAAAAGGATATTATAAAACCTATCTTTTCATATTTCTTTTCTTCACAAAAAAATGTTATTTTACCATCATTCCACGCCGAATTGGTATTTTTTTCACAACTTGGTACGTCACATTGCATCTAGTACAAACTAAATGATTTTTTATAAGGCCATTATGCACGTCTTTCAACATCTGAGCATAGCCAAATATTTCAAAATATACACAAAACAGTCACATCATATATCAACAGATAAAGTAGCCAGAAAAAAAAGTTGAATCTACCCAAACGTCGGATGCGACGTCCAACATGAGTCAACATATAAAATGAGCAGTTTAGGCATGTATTCCTTACACAATGATTGTAAGCATGTATTATTCTCAAATTGTTCTAAATTTCGTGAAATAAAAGAAAGCATCAGCTATATCATAGTTTCAAATGTGAATTAAAGCATGAATACAATTTAGTTACTGCTGATTACAGAATATTGGGTGTTTTGAGGTCGGTACAAACCCATTTTTTATGATTCGGTAAAGATTAAAAATTATGAAAAACAAACTATATGAAATTAGATAGTAAATGGGGAAACATCTCTAAATAATACAGAATGGAATTATTTGTTTGGATCTTTAATAAACGACAAAAAATAAAAATGTTAAACCACATTGAGGTACAATTTGGGTACCCTCACATTAGCAGGTTAAATAGCACGGTGACCCATTCTCTCATGATAATTTAAAAAAAAAGAAATATGTTACACATTTTTTTTCTTCAGAAACTTCAATTTTCAAAAGTAAAAAAACAAATAAACCTGAAGAAATATTTAGAAGCAATCTACGATAATACCACAGAGCGTGTAACTTGCTGCAAAAGTTAGCGTTCTTGAAATCCACTGTCTGTTTCATCCGGCTAACTATTACTTACTAAAGCACTGGTATTAAAGAGATAATCGTAACTGCAATTACGATTATCCCAATATGGCGACGGTAGATATAGGTAAAATCTTTACACTCATTTTTCTTAATTGTAGCATGTTTTTGTCAATAGTTACTCAGCTGCAAGGTTTATCTATACCATTTCATCATATTTGAATCGTAACGGTGCACTGGAATTGTCTAAGCGCTTTGAAAATAGCCGTTGAAAAATTCGGGATGATAATCGTAACTCGGAAAAAAGATAATCGTAATTATGGTATTTAAAAATAAAAAAGATAATCGTAACTGGAAACTGTTTTATTGATATTGACACTAAAAACGTATATCTGATAGCATATTATGAAATTATGGCGATGAATTATTTACGAAACGTCCCAACATCTTATGACATTTCTTTTTATGCATATATAATTAATTGTTCTTATGAAAACAGCTACATACTAGTATATTATAAAATTGGAAGGGTGAACAAGCTTCAAGAAATTTGGAAATGGGAAAACACGAACTTTGTTAATATACAGAAATTTATTAAACTAGGTATGCCACAAAATATGTGAATGAGCGATGGAAATTATGATACATGACAATAATTGTCAGGCGACACGCATGTGTCACCTTACATCAGATTTCTGATTAAGACAGTAAACAAAAAATAATTTATCCTGAAGTAAATAGTAAATATAGTTAATATTGTTTAAATTATTTTATTGTAGGTGGTTATATGTGCTATTTCTGCCCCCGGGAAGCCACTGCTGATTTAATTCTAGAACATACCCTATTATGCCATAACGAAGTAGAAAACCGTTTGACGAGAAATTAGTGGCTACAGTTTTCATGTCACTTCGATCATTTTTCATGAATGATATCACAACTTAAAAGTTATGATGAACAAGGGATAACTTTGAAAAGTGTATAGCTGACTATGCGGTATGGGCTTTGTTCATTGTTGAAGACCGTACGGTGACCTATATTTGTTAATTTCTGAGTCATGTTGGTCTCTTGTGGAAAGTTGTCTCATTGGCAAACATACCACATCTTTTTATTCATATTAGCTACTTCATGACTGTCACTGAAATTTCAGTATCTCAGATATAAACTATAAACAATTTTGAATTATGATAATATGACATCCTTAAAACATTTAATGCTATATAAGACTATCATAGAATGTTTGGCCCTAAATGGGATTCTTTGTGTATTATGAAATTAAGTAACGTGGAGTTCATTGACAAACATGGATTTGTGTTCTTTTATAGTTTGGCCAAAAGCCCGAAAATCAAAAAATAAAATTGATGTAGCTTTAAATTTTCTTACAAGAAATACTTATTCAAAGAATGACTGCAAAGATGAGAATAAAATAACGCATATTCCGCAAAATTAGAAACAAACTTATTAAAAATTCATTAATACTCGGTATATGAAAAGTATGCTGCATACATATGCTTGGAAGATATTGTAGAGAAAACTATTGAAGGTACTAAACAAGGAACATTTTTGTATTTGCATACTTGCCATATAATTAGTACTTTTCTATTAAATGAAAACATAAATTAGCCTTTCCTAATTTTCATGCATTTTTCTGAAGCACAACATATTTGTTTTAAAATCTATAAAAATCTTTGTAATTAAACCAGTTCCGACTGTGATAATCTACATGTTTGGCCCTTTGATGTAATTTATCAATATACATATTTGTGTTTTTTTTTCGTCTGTCAAATGCTTCGTAAGACTATAGGTAAGGCTAATAAAAACAAAAAATAAAAGTAACAATAAACAAAAGTAACAATAAACAAAAGTAACAAAAAACAAAAGTGACAATAAACAATAGTAACAATAAACTGGTAACTATTCTAGATCCTTTACCATCCACACTGTTTAAAGAAACGTCCTAAAATACATGGGAATTTGATCAAAACATTTGAATTTAATTTTTAAAATCATATATCAGTATAAAATAGAAAAAAGTGAATCCAAAGGAAAAATATGGACGGCTGAATTTATTGATAAGAACTAAATCATCAGCGTATAACAGATATGATATATCATTTAACTTGGGTGGTTCACATGTTGAGTCAAAAATAGATGGTAAATCATTAATATATAAAGAAAATAATGTAGGGCTTAAAATACACCCTTGTTTTACCCCAACTGAGGAATTAAAAAAATCAGTGATACCTTCCGAGATCTTTACCAAGTACAAAACCTCTTTATACATATCTTTCATTATACTAAAAAAAAGGACCATCTATGTTGTAAAAGAGGGCATCTCTATTAATAGTATCAAATGCCTTCCTGAAATCAATGAAACAGGCATATATCTTTTTTGACATATGAAAATGTGGTATACGTGACTTTCATTTTGAGCAATGAATTGAAAGGATTGCACTTTTGGAATATGGGATATAGCTAATCCATCCTTTTTCTCATCAATTAGAGATATATAGGTAAATTTATCCTAGATATTAACCTGTAAGTTTCTTCATTTATTTTTATATGCGTTAATGTCATCGTTTAACTGGGCATTTACATTTTTAACACACAAAATACCATTGAAATGCTGAAAGACACATTTATTATGTTTCAGTTACTATTATCATATAAAGAAAATTACGATTATCAAAGAAGAAAAATACCATAGAGTTACGATTATCATCCCGAATTTTTCAACGGCTATTTTCACAGCTCTTAGACAATTCCAGTGCACCGTTACGATTCAAATATGATGTAATGGTATAGATAAACCTTGCAGCTGAGTAACTATTGACAAAAACATGCTACATTTAAGAAAAACGAGTGTAAAAATTTTACCTATATCTACCGTCGCCATATTGGGATAATCGTAATTGCAGTTACTATTATCTCTTTAATACCAGTGTAAAGACTATGTATACAAATAGTGTGAAAATTTCGAGCGAGTATCGTTAATTATGGTAGACTGGTATATTGTTAACTTAATTCAATGTGTTAGATCAATTTTCAGGAAACCAGTTTTTTTTTCATCTGAATCAATCCTGCGTTTATGGTATAGAGTTAAAATTCGTACAATATAACATATAATATGACGCGGTGCGTGCACACACTTTTAAAAAAAAGTCGGTCGGAGGAGTATGAAACAATTCTTCAATACTTGAAGTTAAAAAAAATATCCAAAAGAAATAACTTAAAATGAAACTATTAAAACTAGAGCAAATAAAATTTAGAATGGAAATTGGGAACATGTCAAAGAGACAACAACCCGACCGAAGGTCACTAATGGGTTTTCAACGCAGCGAGAAAATCCCGCAACCGGAGATGGTCCTCAGCTGGCCCCTAAATATAATTGTGTACTAGTTCAGTAAAAATGAACGTCACACTAAACTCCAAATCATAAAAGGAACTAAAATGAAAAAAAACACACAAGACTAACAAAGACCAGGGGTTCCTGACTTGGAACAGGCGCAAACATGCAGCGGGGTTAAATATTTTTGTCAGATCTCAACCCTTCCCCTACACCTCTAGCCAATGCAGAATAAAGAAACACATAGCAATACGCATTTTTGTAACCCTAAACAATTACATACGTTTCTTAAATAAGTGTTATTACTTATTATTTTAAAGATGTATAAAATAACGTATTCAAGTAACATTTTGTTATTATTTTTCAAGTAACCCTTTATGTCTATACTCCTCTCAAAACTAATAAATTCGTAAAACCGAATTGTTCATTTACATAAACATTTACTATATGAGTACAGAACCCTTTTATCAACAGAATCCGCGATACATTTTGAAAAACATTCATTACATGTCCTTCAATTTAAATATTCGGACAACTACCTCTATGAAATTGTATGTGCTTTCATGTCGATCCGGCCCCACATCGATCCGGTCCAACGTCGATCCGGCCCATATTTAAAGTCGATCCGGCCCAAATGAAATATATATTTAAAAGAAATAAAAATAAAGATATTAATTTATTGTAATTCATAAATGTTTATGCATTTTATTATAATGTAAAAGGTGTATGGTAAAAAAATGTTTTCACTACAAGTTTTCTAGATTATTGGGTATAATTATATCAAAAAATATAACAGAATTTAGAATAAACAGACATCAACATTAATGATCAGTATTAAATTAAATATCTATTTCTTTCAATTGACTGTGAACTTAACAAGTCATTCATTCTGTGTAATAACAAATAGTTACATACACAACGGTACAAGCCGATCCCCAAGCTGATACATACAAATATAAAAAAAGAAGATGTGGTATGATTGCCAATGAGACAACTATCCACAAAAGACCAAAATGACACAGACATTAACAACTATCTTCGTTTTGAAGTTGTCAAAATTCCTCAAATTGAGAAATGATGTTTGATTTGCCGAATCCTTTCTGAAAATGTGCATTCAGGGTAATTGTTTTGTTATTATCTTGCAATAAAGAATAATGGATACTCATATAACTTTTTTTTTATCTACTCACAACTATTCAAAATATTTTCAACTTTAAAAAAATGTATTGACTATATTCGATATTACAAAAAACTCCAACAAGTGTTATAAAAGCCTTTGATGTTACCTGAAAAAAATACAATCACAACAATTTTCGTATCGACTTAAGATATTTCATCTTACCGTTACTCCAAATATATTCACACTTACCAGTTGTCATCTATCATTGATACTTTTTACAAATTCCATTTATACGAATTAAAAGTCTATATAGTTTAGTCCTTATTATGGGGCCGGATCGACGTGGGTCGGATCGACTTGGGACGGATCGACATGGGGCCGTATTGACTTGGGTCCGGATCATGTTGGTGCACGAACATTTCGATTTTGTTTGCAATCTTCTAAATACTATATCACCTAGTGAGTATGTGTTTTACAGAGCACATTAGACGTTCGAAGTAAGCATTATGGCACCCCAATATAATACAATACAGTGTATGTTAAAAAACATATGATATAACTTTTTTCAATTTTCCAAACCATACACCAGATCATCTTGAAACACAAATAACTGTTTAATATTCTTGACTTGGTAAAGAAATTTTAAGAAAGACAAAATGGTTGGTTGAACCTGGTATTAATGCTAGCCATTCCTCTCGCTGGTATGACTTTGTTATAGTAACATGTTAAAAATACATGAAAATTATAATACAATAGGAATAAAACACAAACAAACGCGAGTTCCATCAGCACAAAAATATCAAAATAAAGTATATATTATGTATTTGTTTTATTTAGTCCGTATATACAAGGAAACAGATTGCAGTTTTAAATATTACTAGTAGCTGTTGCTTGATGAATTGGATATTTTCATCTTTGAAAAAACATGTTCTTACTTTGAAGAATATAATTAATGATGTCTTTACCAGGTCAACATTTAGTATGTAAAAATAATAAAAAAAACTCGTTACCAATCATATTGTGTTATAACGTTATGAATTGTCACTTGTACTGTTTTGTGAAAAGATACACGCGTTCCTAGTGTGTAATGATATTTGCAATTTGATAACATGTTAAAATGCATATATAGACATGATAGAAGTTAGTAAC